>NW_007378165.1:0-42947 GCF_000475195.1 Diaphorina citri
GATCATGAGCCACAAAGTATGGGTGGGTATAGAAATTCAGTGTACAAACTTGAAATTTTTTTTGGTATATATGGAATCAATGATATTACTAGGGGACATCCCAAATATGGTTTTCAATCATAATTATGTGCAACATTTTGAAAAGTTTTTTTTTACAAAATAAAGAGACTAAATAAATAAAAAAATAAAAATCTAGTGTCAACATCACACAACTTTCTATTAGATTTCGGAATAAAAAAAAAATCGGACTTGATTTTTTGCAACCAAAAAAAAATTCAAAATGCCATAAATAAATATCTTAATATACGTGTATTGACCCCCACATTATTGGCGGTCTATTCCCATACATTTTATCTTTTACCCTCTTAAAAATAAAAATCTAGTGTCAACATCACACTACTTTCTATTAGATTTCGGAATAAAAAAAATCGGACTTGATTTTTTGCAACAAAAAAAAAAAAAAAAAATCCAAAATGCCATAAATAAATATCTTAATATATGTGTACTGACCCCACATTATTGGCGGTCTATTCCCGTACATTTTATCTCTTACCCTCCAGCCTCCACGTCTACAGTTAGTAATACTTACTCTAATAGAAACTCCTCATCGAATACAGGGTCAGGTCCAGATTTCACTTTAGTCCGCGCTACTTTAACCTGGAGGGGAAAAGAAGAACAAAATTTACAAACTACACTAACCCAAAAAATTACTTGGACACTTCGAAAAATGTCCATAACTTCGCTTCTACCGCTTCAATACGGATGACAAATTACTTGGACATTTCGAAAAATCTGCATAACTTCGCTTCTACCTCTTCAATATGGATGATATTACTAGGGGACATCCCAAATATGGTTTTCAATCATAATTATGTGCAACATTTTGTTGGGTGCTGACCCCCAAAAAAGCCCTCGGTTTGGATATTTTGACTCCAAATTTGGATTTTCCGTGGACTGACCTGGTTGAGGGAGATGACACAGAAGGGCGAGGGCACCAGTTTGGAGGGCAGTCGGTGAGCATCCATCAGGTGTAGGGACAGACAGCGCAACTCGCGAACCTTGGCCATCTTGGGAGATCGGGTCATCTGAGGTACACAGTGAGGGCGAAGTGCACTGATCCAGTCCTGAATAGGAGAACCAAAAAGGGTTAGAATTGAAACAACAGAAAGTATTTTTTTCCAATAGAATATCCCACTGTCATACAAACGATACAAGTTTCAAGTCAATCGGCCCAGTACTGTAAAAATACAGCATGGCTCAGAAGTACTAGCAAATCCCTTGTAACTTTTGAACGGCTTGGAATTTTGAAAATCTGTTTTCTTCTGAAGATAGGAAAGGGCCAAAATCCCGGTTTGAACCCCGAAAGTGGCACTTTTTGGATAAAAGTGGCCATTTCGCGAGAATTTCAAATGAGAACCCCTATTTTTTTATTTCAATTTTGAATTCTACGTCGAATTTCATAGGGAAACACATGATCGTTTGCTATTATTGGTAAGTGGTAAGTACGGGAGGCGAGATTTTTTTCATCCTGAACAAGGGATGTGATACATCAAACCGGTGTAGTTTTAGGTGCTGAATAACGTGGTGGCATTAGTTTTTCGTTATCTCAGCAGGATAAACAAGGTAAAATCCATTTTCTATTCTATTACCTGAGTGGTCTCAGCATAATCGGAGGACAGGTACGTAGTGTTGGCGAGACACGGTAGAGCGCGCTCGACTATTTGAAAACAAAATGGCCGATTGAACACAGAGTCATGAACTGGGTAGAGGTAGGCACAGGCCAGATCGATCAGGCCTTTGGGTTTCGTACGCTGAAATCATATATGAGGGGAAAAATTAGTTTTTTTTTCTTTTATACCACAGCTGGAGTTAAAACTTGAGTTCAACAGATATTGGAAAGATAAATTAAAAAAAAAAAAAAACTTGGGTTAAACCGATTTCAATTTTTTTTTTTTTTTTTTTTAATATGTTTGAAAGAGGGAACTGTAGCTACTGAGGTCTTATCGTCCCGAAAGCGAAAAAAGAAGGAAGACAGGATAGGACTGGAAGGAGAAAGCCAGCCGTTCCGAGAACGAACCTCATCTGTTTAGGATAAAATCCGCCCCGGGCCAGAACCGAACCTGCGACCTAGCGCTTACAAGGCAGAGGCGCTACCAAAAAAGCTATTTTGGCATTTCAGATGTTCATAACCGAGGCAACTGGAAATTGTTGTCTAAAAATGCCGACCCCACTTGAGTGGGAAAAGGTAAAGAAGAAGAAGAAGAAAAGAGGGACTAAGGTCTTATCGTCCCGAAAGCGAAGACAGAAGGAAGACATGATAGGACTGATAGGAGAAAGCCAGCCGTTCTGAGAACGAACCTTATCTGTTTAGGATACAATCCGCCCCGGGCCAGAACCGAACCTGCGACCTAGCGCTTACAAGGCAGAGGCGCTACCAAAAAAAGCTATTTTGGAATTTCGCAGCTTTATGGTTGGGTTTTACAACACAACTTTACATGAGGTTAATGAAGACCTTACTATCACTTACCTTGGGGTTATCGTAAAAACAGAGATGAGTGTCTGTTCCATCCACAATGAACACAAAATAGAGGCTCTTCCACTTCTTGTTCTTCTCGCTCTTCTTCAGTAGATAGCCCTGCATACGGATACCTGTAGATAAAACAACACAATACTAAGCTAAATCTAAATATAATAGTGGAATAGTGGACTCTCAAGAGAGCCATCCACTATGAACACAAAATAGAGGCTCTTCCACTTCTTGTTCTTCTCGCTCTTCTTCAGCAGATAGCCCTGCATACGAATACCTGTGGATAATAAAACACAATACTAAGCTAAATCTTGAAAGTATTATTAAAGAGTGCGGTAGCGCTCCGCCCTGCCAAGTCAAGAAAGTTTGGCCATACAAACTACTGTAATAAAAGCAAGATAAATTCACTCATCGCTCATAAATTCACTCATTTGCACACTGATTGTTCTATCTTTAGAACCAAAACACCTTGAACGCTGAAATTTATGTTCTAGTGCAAATGAAAAAAAAATCAAGAGATCTAAACTGACGTGAAGAGTATTATTAGTTATTATTTCATCTTTATGCTACTTTTATTTGATTTATTTATTTAATTTATTTTTATTTTTTTGTGGCTCTGAATGTTTTTTTTATTTATTTTCCGGTCCTATTTATTTATCGGTCTCTGGTATTTCTGTTTCAGAATATGTGTGGCCGGTTGAGATGGCCAACCGAGAGCTAGGAGGAAATAAAAACATTACCGGCCCCTATCTACTTTGCCTGACGGATCAGAGCATCATATTGGTCAAAACGGGATCCAACATTGACACGGACAAGCTGGATAATGTTGAATTTTCGGTGAGTTATCCAACACAACCGATAATTTATAGTGCAAAGTGCACTGGATTAGAGTTAAGGCCTCATTGGGTCTTTGATGTACCGGAGCTATGCAGTTCATTGTACTACTATTTTGGAGCAGCCTCCTGGGCCGAGTGGGTATCACATTAGGCTAGCACTCCGGAGGTCCCGGGTTTGATACCCGGTGGGGTCGAAGTTTTTTTTGGCTCTGTGCTTGGATTTCGGGGTGCACTCAGCCTCGTGAGGACAATTGAGTAGCTACTTTAATCGAGTAGCGACCAGTGGCGGCATTACCAGTGTAAAAAGATTATTGAATTATGGAAATTGATTGCAAATAAGGAGGCACTTAGTAATTCTGTGATATTCACAAAAGTTGTGAACAAGCTCTGCTTTACCACAAAGAATTTGAGATTGCGATTCTATTATTTAATTTCCTTTTTTTTTTATGACTTGTGTTAATGGCTACTGGTGTGTGTTTGCTTTCCAGATTCACAGCATCCGATGTTGCGGTGACTACCAGACGTTCTTCTACTTGGAAGTGGGAACGGCCACCGTCACAGGACCGGGTAACCTGTGGATGCAGGTGGAAGATAACGCCATGGCTGCCCATATGCATGCGACCGTTCTCAAGTAAGTTACCGTCTCCAATCTCCATGGTTCAGCCTTTAACGGGCCTATAACTTGGGACATAACGGGCCTATAACTTGGGACAACGTGATTACCACAGTTTGAACAATCCTTATCGAGCGATCAGCACAGTTTGAACAATCCTTATCGAGCGATCAGCACAGTTTGAACAACCCTTAAGGGTAGAAATAGAAACACACTACTATCACGTCACTTCAAGTCACGTGAAATCATGGGGAGTCAGAAAGCTGTAGTTGAAAGTTGTCCCATGATATTGTAGGTAATCTTGGTCAGGAGGTCAGGACCAACTAAGCCAACCTAGTTGGCTTACTTGGTAGCGCGTCAGCCTTGTGAGCGCTAAGCCGCAGGTTCGATTCCCGCCCGCCCGGGGCGGATTTTATCCTGAGCGGATAAGGTTCGTTCCCGGAAAGGGTGGCTTTCTCCTATCCTGTCTTCCTTCTTTATTCGATTTTGGGACGATAAGACCTTAGCAGTTACATTTGATAGATTTGATAGATTGAACATGCTGAGCGGATAAGGTTCGTTCCCGGAAAGGGTGGCTTTCTCCTATCCTGTCTTCCTTCTTTATTCGATTTTGGGACGATAAGACCTTACCAGTTACATTTGATAGATTGAACATCTATCAAATCTCTTAAGAAGATCCTAAAATATGTAAATCACTCTTCAATGCCTAGAGTTATAAGAAGGTAGAATCTGACTCACTGATTGTGAAGTTCACTGTGAAATAAAGACTCTTTGGGTTCCATGTTAATGTTCAAGGGTCCAATTTTTCTTATTTAGGGGTAGGTATAAAATTTTTGTGTTTTTAAAAGAACCTGTGTGAATTTCTATCTAAATATAAGTAAAAAGTTTCTGAACAATATGACCATGCTTACCTGGTCCAGCTTTGACAAGCATGTCCACAGCATCATTCTTAGTACACTCCGGGTGGAACCAATCAAACACCGTGTTTGGGTCAATGGTCTCGTCCAAATCTTCAACCAGGTCACGGAATATCATGCCTTGCTCCCCCGTCCTGTGCGCAGTCACCCACAGCCAACCGTCCCCCAGCTCGTTGTGAACAAAGAATATGTCACCTGTAACAAAAGTGGATTGAACAAAGTGAGTTCTAAGTTTAAACTGGCTTAAGGGGCATTTGGCCAAGTCACTCAAGCTTAACAAGAGATTCAATTAAGGATGTAGGCATTGAACCTGGGACATTCTGCATGGCAAGCAAGCGTGATACCACTGAACCAACCATGTCCCCATTCTGTTCCATATCAGAAATTGGCCATTATGAAACAATAATCACCTACTTTTCTGATAAGACAATACCCATTATAAAATAAAAAGACTTAATAAATAAAAAATAAAAATCTAGTGTCAACATCACACAACTTTCTATTAGATTTCGGAATAAAAAAAAAAATCGGACTTGATTTTTTGCAACAAAAAAAAATCCAAAATGCCATAAATAAATATCTTAATATGTGTATTGACCCCAAATTATTGGCGGTCTATTCCCATACATTTTATCTCTTACCCTCTTAAAAATAAAAATCTAGTGTCAACATCACACAACTTTCTATTAGATTTCGGAATAAAAAAAAAAAAAAATCGGACTTGATTTTTGGCAACAAAAAAAAATCCAAAATCCCATAAATAAATATCTTAATATATGTGTATTGACCCCACATTATTGGCGGTCTATTCCCATACATTTTATCTCTTATCCTCCAGCCTCCACGTCTACAGTTAGTAATACTTACTCTAATAGAAACTCCTCATCGAATACAGGGTCAGGTCCAGATTTCACTTTAGTCCGCGCTACTTTAACCTGGAGGGGAAAAGAAGAACAAAATTTACAAACTACACTAATTCTTCTTCTTCTTCTTCTTCTTCTTCTTCTTCTTCTTCTTCTTCTTCTTCTTCTTCTTCTTCTTCTTCTTCTTTCTCAATAAATAAATATTACCTGGGTTCTACTGAGTGTCTGGAGCTCCTTGAGGTGGGTGACACATATGTGGTGCAAAGTCAAATTTACAAACTACACTAACCCAAAAAATTACTTGGACACTTCGAAAAATGTCCATAACTTCGCTTCTACCGCTTCAATACGGATGATAAATTACTTGGACATTTCAATCAGACAGGGAGTCAAACTGGCGTCCTCCAATGTAGAAATCTCCACAAACTGCTGTCACTCTGAAAATGGCAGAAGGTATAAAGATCGCTAGATTAATCTAATATATAAAAATGTTTGGTTTGTTTGTTTGTTTGTTTGTGTGTTTGTTTGAACTTTATGCCTGGCCAATAATGAAGTTGTTTAGGATGTTGATAAAAATTGTCTTTAGGCCAAAGCTCAAGAAATGTACGTTTTTCAGAGGGGGGGGGCGGCATTTGGCCTAAGTCACTCAAGCTTAACAAGAGATTCAATTAAGGATGTAGGCATTGTACCTGGGACATTCTGCATGGCAAGCAAGTGTGTTACCACTGAACCAACCATGTCCCCATTCTGTTCCATACCAGAAATTGGCCATTATGAAACAATAATCACCTACTTTTCTGATAAGGCAATACCCATAATTACCCACCTTTCTGAAAGGTAAGTTCATCTGTGTCTGGCATCTTGGTGTACGGGAGAATGGCCACAATGCGTTTCTTGTCATTCACAGGTTCTGGAGGAGGGCAGGGGTGAGCAAGTCTTTCCCGTTTGAGAAGATCAGAGCAGGAGGAATAATAGCTGATCAAATCAGACAGGGAGTCAAACTGGCGTCCTCCAATGTAGAAATCTCCACAAACTGCTGTCACTCTGAAAATGGCAGAAGGTATAAAGATCCCTAGATTAATCTAATATTCTAATATATAAAAATGTTTGGTTTGTTTGTTTGTTCAAACTTTATGCCTGGCCAAACTGCTCATCCGATTGCTATGAAACTTTGTGAACTTACCTATTGCTTGCACTCCTGTGAAGGTTATAGGCTATTTTCCGGTTTGTTTTTGTTAAGCTACGCCAAGCAAGACCACTAAATGGATGAGTGACAATAAGAAATACACAGGAAGCAGAGACTGTGGGAGAGAAATATTGTGGCCATTCTCCCGTACACCAAGATGCCAGACACAGATGAACTTACCTTTCAGAAAGGTGGGTAATTAATTAATTATGGGTATTGCCTTATCTGAAAAGTAGGTGATTATTGTTTCATAATGGCCAATTTCTGGTATGGAACGGAAGGGGACATGGTTGGTTCAGTGGTAACACACTTGCTTGCCATGCAGAATGTCCCAGGTTCAATGCCTACATCCTTAATTGAATCTCTTGTTAAGCTTTAGTGACTTAGGCCAAATGCCCCCCCAGAAAAACGTACCTACATTTCTTGAGCTTTGGCCTAAGGACAATTTTTATCAACATCCTAAACAACTTCATTATTGACTCTGTAATTTTGTGAAGGTCCAAATTATACAAATTTATCTATATATTATCCTGTATTTTCAATTCAATTATGTTAATTTATGTACAACATCAACATTCTAAAGTAAACCTCTGCAATATTCGAGTAACTTAAGCCAGTTTAAACTTAAAACTCACTTTGTTCAATCCACTTTTGTTACAGGTGACATATTCTTTGTTCACAACGAGCTGGGGGACGGGTGGCTGTGGGTGACCGCGCACAGGACGGGGGAGCAAGGCATGATATTCCGTGACCTGGTTGAAGATTTGGACGAGACCATTGACCCGAACACGGTGTTTGATTGGTTCCACCCGGAGTGTACTAAGAATGATGCTGTAGACATGCTTGTCAAAGCTGGACCAGGTAAGCATGGTCATATTGTTCAGAAACTTTTTACTTATATTTAGATAGAAATTCACACTAGGTTCTTTTAAAAACACAAAATTTTTATACCTACCCCTAAATAATAAAAATTGGACCCTTGATCATTAACATGGAACCCAAAGAGTCTTTATTTCACAGTGAACTTCACAATCAGTGAGTCAGATTCTACTTTCTTATAACTCTAGGCATGGAAGAGTGATTTACATATTTTAGGATCTTCTTAAGAGATTTGATAGATGTTCAATCTATCAAATGTAACTGCTAAGGTCTTATCGTCCCAAAATCGAATAAAGAAGGAAGACAGGATAGGAGAAAGCCACCCTTTCCGGGAACGAACCTTATCCGCTCAGGATAAAATCCGCCCCGGGCGGGAATCGAACCTGCGGCTTAGCGCTCACAAGGCTGACGCGCTACCAAGTAAGCCAACTAGGCTGGCTTAGTTGGTCCTGACCAAGGAAGACAGGATAGGAGAAAGCCACCCTTTCCGGGAACGAACCTTATCCGCTCAGGATAAAATCCGCCCCGGGCGGGAATCGAACCCGCGGCTTAGCGCTCACAAGGCTGACACGCTACCAACTAAGCCAACTAGGCTGGCTTAGTTGGTCCTGACCAAGATTACCTACAATATCATGGGACAACTTTCAACTACAGCTTTCTGACTCCCCATGATTTCACGTGACTTGAAGTGACGTGATAGTAGTGTGTTTCTATTTCTACCTTAACACTGGGACAACTTTCAACTACAGCTTTCTGACTCCCCATGATTTCACGTGACTTGAAGTGACGTGATAGTAGTGTGTTTCTATTTCTACCGTAACACTTCTATTCTATTCTATTCCATTTCAGGCAGTTTCCTCGTTCGGCCAAGTGACAATTCCCCGGGCGACTACTCTCTCTTCTTTCACATCAACAATCAAATCCAGCGGTTTCGGATCGAAAAGAAAGCGGTGCGTTATTTGATGGGAGGACGCACGTTCGAATGTTTGGATGCGGTGATCAATCGCTACCGCAAGGAGCAGATTGTGGAGGGACACACGCTCGGCTTTCCCGTTACTAGGGTGAGTATAAAACAGTAATGGTACTTGTTTAGATGTCACGTCAATGGAAAATTGCTACAAAAGGGAGCTGTCACAAAAGTTTCCTCGTTCGGCCAAGTGACAATTCCCCGGGCGACTACTCTCTCTTCTTTCACATCAACAATCAAATCCAGCGGTTTCGGATCGAGAAGAAAGCGGTGCGTTATTTGATGGGAGGACGCACGTTCGAATGTTTGGATGCGGTGATCAATCGCTATCGCAAGGAGCAGATTGTGGAGGGACACACGTTGGGTTTCCCCGTTACTAGGGTGAGTATAAAACAGTAATGGTACTTGTTCAGAAGTCACGTCAATGGAAAATTGCTACAAAAGGGAGCTGTCACAAATGAGCAGTGACCAGTGTTATTATGTGGTTAGGTTAAACACAAATTGGAGCTTTCTTTTTCATTGTCGTGGCTTTTTCTTTAATACTAGCGTCTACACTACTACCATGATTGGCTGTGTTAAGTTACCACATCATTTTCCACACGCCAAGAAAGGACGAGAATGGCCTATCTCAGCCCAGTACATAAACACACCCTCAAGCTTTGCTGTTTCTTTCGCAAGGGAAATTTCAGGCTGGTATCCTCCCTATTCAAAGTCCTTCAGCCAGACATAAATAACATACATATTTGGTTATATCTCCCCCAGACAGAAGACTGGTTCTCTCTCGCCGGAGTCACACCGATAGGGGAGTGGGGCAGTCTCCGACTCAAGTTCCGCTACTCACATGACCTGGTTATGCCCAGTGAGGAGTATTCGCCTCTACAGCAACTCCTTCTGGAATCTGACCTAGCTGTGGTCAAAGCTCTGGCTGATGTGTGCCATGGCGATCGAAACCGACTGGCTTCCTCCCTTCTGCGAATATTCAGGTAGGTAAACCAAAGATACTTATTTATTTTTACTTTTTTTTGCTCAGGTGATAATTACAGTATGGCCTACTTAAAAAAAAAGAGGTTTGATAGAGGGAACTTGAACTGCTAAGTCCTTATCGCCCGGAAAGCAAAGAGAGAAGAAAGAAGATATGATAGGAGAAAGCCAGCTGTTACCTATTCGGGAATCGAACCCGCAACCTAGCGCTTACAAGGCAGACGCACTACCAACTAAGCTGCCTATTAAATGTCAAACTTCAGTCTAAAACCGTACCACAGTACAGATGTGAATAGAACACAAAACTGCAAACTTTGAAGTTTGCAGTGTGCTACAAGTTGCAGTCTAGATGTAAAAGAAACCTTACCATGCTCTATATTCTATGCTATTCTATTCCAGACGGTGACTGAAGTGGATGCCAAGATAAAACCCGTGCAACATGCAGAGAAGATTTATGCCACGCTGAGAGAATGTAGAGAACAAGTCGGGCTCAAGAAGATCAAAGGTAATGTATACATTCTTATTGAATCAAAGGTAAACCTTTTATTTAGACTGTTTCTTGGTTATAATTCAATGTAGGTACCTACTCAAAATAGAAGAAATTACAAACAAATGGCGAAATTATTGCTTAGGCCCCTAGGGCAATCCTGTCAAAGTGGACTGAGAGAATGTAGAGAACAAGTCGGGCTCAAGAAGATCAAAGGTAATGTATACATTCTTATTGAATCAAAGGTAAACCTTTTATTTATAATTCAATGTAGGTACCTACTCAATATAGAAGAAATTACAAACAAATGGCGAAATTATTGCTTAGGCCCCTAGGGCAATCTTGTCAAAGTGGATTGAAACAACAGAAAGTATTTTTTTCCAATAGAATATCCCACTGTCATACAAACGATACAAGTTTCAAGTCAATCGGCCCAGTACTGCAAAAATACAGCATGGCTCAGAAGTCCTAGCAAACCCCTTGTAACTTTTGAACGGCTTGGAATTTTGAAAATCTGTTTCATGCCTGGCCAACTGCTCATCCGATTGCTATGAAACTTTGTGAACTTACCTATTGCTTGCACTCCTGTGAAGGTTATAGGCTATTTTCTGATTTGTTTTTGTTAAGCTATGCCAAGCAAGACCACTAAATGGATGAGTGACAATATTTTTTTTATTTTATGTTAAGGTGGTCTCTTCCTGATCCCTTGTGTGCCGCGTCCATTTTAATTTAGGACTATTGCACTGCCATGAGTGACAATAAGAAATACACAGGAAGCAGAGACTGTGGGAGAGAAATGAAATTTACAAACTACACTAACCCAAAAAATTACTTGGACACTTCGAAAAATGTCCATAACTTCGCTTCTACCGCTTCAATACGGATGACAAATTACTTGGACATTTCGAAAAATCTGCATAACTTCGCTTCTACCTCTTCAATATGGATGCTATTACTAGGGGACATCCCAAATATGGTTTTCAATCATAATTATGTGCAACATTTTAATGATATTACTAGGGGACATCCCAAATATGGTTTTCAATCATAATTATGTGCAACATTTTGTTGGGTGCTGACCCCCAAAAAAGCCCTCGGTTTGGATATTTTGACTCCAAATTTGGATTTTCCGTGGACTGACCTGGTTGAGGGAGATGACACAGAAGGGCGAGGGCACCAGTTTGGAGGGCAGTCGGTGAGCATCCATCAGGTGTAGGGACAGACAGCGCAACTCGCGAACCTTGGCCATCTTGGGAGATCGGGTCATCTGAGGTACACAGTGAGGGTGGATTTTCCGTGGACTGACCTGGTTGAGGGAGATGACACAGAAGGGCGAGGGCACCAGTTTGGAGGGCAGTCGGTGAGCATCCATCAAGTGTAGGGACAGACAGCGCAACTCGCGAACCTTGGCCATCTTGGGAGATCGGGTCATCTGGGGTACACAGTGAGGCCGAAGTGCACTGATCCAGTCCTGAATAGGAGAACCAAAAAGGGTTAGAATTGAAACAACAGAAAGTATTTTCGCAGAATCCTTTCTTATTGCACACCTAGATCATAAAAGGAATATTCCTACCAAATTTCAGCTTTCTAGGTGTTGTCGTTCAGGAGATAGAGCGATCAGTGTGTGAAATGTGAATGGATCTTGATTTTATAATATAAGATTTGTAAATTTTACCCATAAAATACACGAGACCTTATTTAGACTGCGGGAGTAAAGGGACTTTTCAGTCTCGTGCTGCCCCGGCTATGTCCATTAGGGGGGGACGGGGGGACATCGCCGGGAGAGGGACCCCGGTACCGCATCGACCCGTGTGGGGGATGCACTGCTTGTGACACGCCAGGTAGCACTCGTCACAGCGGTAACCCTGAGGGGGGAAGAAAATGATGATTGAGATATTTGGTTATTTTTATTATAAAAAAAATGAACCTTGGAAGCTCTTCTTACATCCACACCTATCCATTAACTGGAAAATTTCCGCCCTGGCCGGGATTCGAACCCAGCACCTCCAGGTTGAGAGTGCTCTTGACCACTCAGAGGTGGGCGATTATTATTATCAATTTTTTAAGAGGGGAACTAACTACTGAGGTCTTATCGTCCCGAAAGCGAAAAAAGAAGGAAGACAGGATAGGACTGGAAGGAGAAAGCCAGCCGTTCCGAGAACGAACCTCATCTGTTTAGGATAAAATCCGCCCCGGGCCAGAACCGAACCTGCGACCTAGCGCTTACAAGGCAGAGGCGCTACCAAAAAAGCTATTTTGGCATTTCACAGCTTTATGGTTGGGTTTTACAACACAACTTTACATGAGGTTAATGAAGACCTTACTATCACTTACCTTGGGGTTATCGTAAAAACAGAGATGAGTGTCTGTTCCATCCACAATGAACACAAAATAGAGGCTCTTCCACTTCTTGTTCTTCTCGCTCTTCTTCAGTAGATAGCCCTGCATACGGATACCTGTAGATAAAACAACACAATACTAAGCTAAATCTAAATATAATAGTGGAATAGTGGACTCTCAAGAGAGCCATCCACTATGAACACAAAATAGAGGCTCTTCCACTTCTTGTTCTTCTCGCTCTTCTTCAGTAGATAGCCCTGCATACGGATACCTGTAGATAAAACAACACAATACTAAGCTAAATCTAAATATAATAGTGGAATAGTGGACTCTCAAGAGAGCCATCCACTATGAACACAAAATAGAGGCTCTTCCACTTCTTGTTCTTCTCGCTCTTCTTCAGCAGATAGCCCTGCATACGAATACCTGTGGATAATAAAACACAATACTAAGCTAAATCTTGAAAGTATTATTAAAGAGTGCGGTAGCGCTCCGCCCTGCCAAGTCAAGAAAGTTTGGCCATACAAACTACTGTAATAAAAGCAAGATAAATTCACTCATCGCTCATAAATTCACTCATTTGCACACTGATTGTTCTATCTTTAGAACCAAAACACCTTGAACGCTGAAATTTATGTTCTAGTGCAAATGAAAAAAAAATCAAGAGATCTAAACTGACCTCGGGTTATCACTTGATTTATGATTGATTTTCCGTGGCGAAGCACAGGCGACCTGTTAGTTATACAACAACTTTTTTTCCACTTTGACAAGATTGCCCTAGGGGCCTAAGCAATAATTTCGCCATTTGTTTGTAATTTCTTCTATTTTGAGTAGGTACCTACATTGAATTATAACCAAGAAACAGTCTAAATAAAAGGTTTAAGTACCTTTGATTCGATAAAGAATTGAATGTGATTTTTTTTTTTTTTTTAGAGAGATATAATAGTCTTGAAATCAAAAAGAAGAGTACAGGATACAGGAGAGAGTCAGTCGTTCCGAAAACGAACCTTACCTGTTTAGGATAAAGTTCACCCTAGGCAGAAATCGAACCCGCAACCCAGCACTTACGAGACAGATGCATTTGTTTTGCAACATTTGCGCAACTGTTTACACCTATTACGAAACAAATTTTCCCTGTATACTTTTATAGGTTTTCTGTTGGAAGTTGCTCATCATTCGAAACATTTGTTTCGCACCATTTGCGCAACTGTTGATACAGTTGCGAAACAAATGTTTCCAGCATGCGTGGCATAAATCTTCTCTGCATGTTGCACGGGTTTTATCTTGGCATCCACTTCAGTCACCGTCTGGAATAGAATAGCATAGAATATAGAGCATGGTAGTAGTGAAGACGTTAGTATTAAAGAAAAAGCCACGACAATGAAAAAGAAAGCTCCAATTTGTGTTTAACCTAACCACATAATAACACTGGTCACTGCTCATTTGTGTTTTGTGACAGCTCCCTTTTGTAGCAATTTTCCATTGACGTGACATCTAAACAAGTACCATTACTGTTTTATACTCACCCTAGTAACGGGAAAGCCGAGCGTGTGTCCCTCCACAATCTGCTCCTTGCGGTAGCGATTGATCACCGCATCCAAACATTCGAACGTGCGTCCTCCCATCAAATAACGCACCGCTTTCTTTTCGATCCGAAACCGCTGGATTTGATTGTTGATGTGAAAGAAGAGAGAGTAGTCGCCCGGGGAATTGTCACTTGGCCGAACGAGGAAACTGCCTGAAATGGAATAGAATAGAAGTGTTAAGGTAGAAATAGAAACACACTACTATCACGTCACTTCAAGTCACGTGAAATCATGGGGAGTCAGAAAGCTGTAGTTGAAAGTTGTCCCATGATATTGTAGGTAATCTTGGTCAGGAGGTCAGGACCAACTAAGCCAACCTAGTTGGCTTACTTGGTAGCGCGTCAGCCTTGTGAGCGCTAAGCCGCAGGTTCGATTCCCGCCCGCCCGGGGCGGATTTTATCCTGAGCGGATAAGGTTCGTTCCCGGAAAGGGTGGCTTTCTCCTATCCTGTCAGAGAGAGAGAGAGAGAGAGAGAGAGAGAGTAGTCATGAGGTTGATTGATTAGTCTTATTTCCTTGTCTTATATGTCTGCACTGGTGAGTAGCGTCCATTTTAATGATCTCTCTCTCTCTCTTACTCTGTATCCTTCTTTCTCTCTCTGCCTCTCTCTCTCTCTTCTCTCTGTATCCTTCTTTCTCTCTCTCTTTCTCTATCTCTCTCTCTCTGTATCCTTCTTTCTCTCTCTCTCTCTCTCTCTTTCTCTCTGTATCCTTCTTTCTCTCTCTTTCCCTCTCTCTCTCTCTGTCTTTCTCTCTCTGTACTTCTTTTCTCTCTGTATCCTTCTTTCTCTCTCTTTCCCTCTCTCTCTCTCTGTCTTTCTCTCTCTGTACTTCTTACGAGTGGATGCCCTTCTCACTCAAGCTTTGCTGTTTCTTTCGCAAGGGAAATTTCAGGCTGGTATCCTCCCTATTGAAAGTCCTCCAGCCAGACATAAATAACACACATATTTGGTTCTATCTCCCCCAGACAGAAGACTGGTTCTCTCTGGCCGGAGTCACACCGATAGGGGAGTGGGGCAGTCTCCGACTCAAGTTCCGCTACTCACATGACCTGGTTATGCCCAGTGAGGAGTATTCGCCTCTACAGCAACTCCTTCTGGAATCTGACCTAGCCGTGGTCAAAGCTCTGGCTGATGTGTGCCATGGCGATCGAAACCGACTGGCTTCCTCCCTTCTACGAATATTCAGGTAGGTAAACCAAAAATACTTATTTATTTTTACTTTTTTTTTGCTCAGGTGATAATTACAGTATGGCCTACTTAAAAAAAAAGTTTGATAGAGTAAAGTTCTCTCTCCCTCCCATGTTTCGTACAGTAACCCTAAGGTGCAGTTGTATTTCTCATAAATATACACAATAATGTCTTCTTTAATTTTTCGTCCCTTAGGTTAGAAGATGTTCAAAGGGTAAATGTGCTTTCCAACACAGTCATCACTATTATTTTGTTTGTCGTCTCTCAAACTAACTAGGCTACTCCAGTCACAGTGGAATAGAATATACCCTGTTTTTCCTGCCAGAATGAGACTGAAAAGTCCCTTTACTCCCGCAGTCTAAACAAGGTCTTATGTATGTATTTGGTACAGAATAAATTCTCAGTACGTTCAAGCAAAGATCAAATATTTTAAAGAATTGGATGGGAGTGATCAAATTTTGATTTAAACTTGCCTTGAACTTTGGGTTATAAACCTTGGCTGTAAAATAAAACATCTATAAATTTGTAAAAAAAAAAAAAAAAACTTGCCTTGAATACTTGAATGGAAGTCTGAATATGTTTTGCATTACTTAGGTTGAGTTTTACCACGTTGAAATGTTTCAGGATTGAGTTCAATCCAAGGTTGACCAGGGTTTCAAGTATAGCGAAATCCTCGTATTATCTCAATCCCGAGTTGGTAAACCCTAGCATTAATCTTTTTAAAAGGTTGCTAGATTGTGACCTAAACGGATAGTTGGTAATCAGGAAGAGGTTTGATAGAGGGAACTTGAACTGCTAAGTCCTTATCGCCCGGAAAACGAAGAGAGAAGAAAGAAGATATGATGATAGGAGAAAGCCAGCTGTTATCTATTCGGGAATCGAACCCGCGACCTAGCACTTACAAGGCAGACGCGCTACAAACTAAGCTGCCTATTAAATGTCAAACTTTACTCTAAAACCGTACCACAGCACATATGTGAATAGAACACAAAACTGCAAACTTTGAAGTTTGCAGGAAGTTTGCAGTGTGCTACAAGTTGCTGTCTAGATGTGAAAGAAGCCATATGGTGTCTGGGCATATCAGTTTCTTAAATTTTCTATTCTAGATACGAACAAAAAGAGGCGGACCTGTTGACGTCGCTGAACGACGCAGAGATAGCTCGCGAGGACGAAACGTCGACGCTGCTCCGTGGTGCGTCGCTTACAACGTCACTCATGGATTTGTACATGCGGTCTGTGTGCGGTGATTTCCTCAAGGCGGCCCTCACGGATATCATCGGCAAGCTGCTGGAGGCCAAACAAAGTTGCGAGGTGAGAGCATAAAGCCTAGTATACAATACAATGGAAATATTGTTTCGCAACAGTTGTAAACAGAAGCGCAGTTGTTGCAAAACAAATGTTTCGAATGATGAGAAACTTTCAAGATAAAACTTACAGATTTGTACTGGAAACCTTTCTTTCACACCAGTCATAAACTGAAGCGCAATAGTTGTGAAACAAATGTTTTGAATGGTGCATGACTTTCAAGATAAAACCTGCCAGCCTAGTAAGCTTGGAAGGTAGCTCGTCTGTCTCATAAGCGCTAGGTCGCGGGTTCGATTTCCGCCTGGAGCGAACTTTATCTTAGATAGATTCGTACTCGGAACGGCTGACTTTCTCCTACCTATCCTGTCTTCTGCTCTTCGATTTTGGGAAAATAAGACCTCTTTTGTTACAGTTCCCTTTATCTAAAAAAAAAAAAAAAAAAAAAAAAAAAAAAAAAAAAAAAAACTAATCGTCTTCTTTTTCCTCCGCCTGATCTTCTTCTCCTTCTTCTTCTTCTCGTTGAAGTGTGATTACTTCTTGCGTTTCTGTTTCTCCAACCAAGATGGAATCTCCAGAAGAGGCCTGTGCTAATGCAGAATTTCTACTTCAAGTCCTGGATGACGTAACCTTGTCTATATTTATGTGTGCAGATGCCTGCCCTAGGTAAGTAAACGATTAGGTCAGTGGTAAGTCACTCGCTTCTCAGGCCAAAGGTTTTAGGTTCGAATCACCTTAAGAGGCCTGTGCCAAGCTCAAATTGGAGACATTTTGGACCCCTATATATACAGAGATAGAAAATTGTTATTTTGAACGAATCTGTCACCCCTTAAAATTCATAAAGTTTTGTAGCCCCGTTAAATGTTCCTGGGGAGAAATGTTGATCCTTCGGGCCGGATATTTTTCAAAAAATTTTGGTCCTTCGGGCCGGATATTTCTCAAAAAATTTTGGTCCCTCGGGCTGGATATTTTTCAAACAAATTCTTCTCCTTCCTCTACTCCCCAAAACATGTCAAAATATATAAGACCTTGATTAGACTGTGGGAGTAAAGGGACTTTTCAGTCTCATTCTGGCAGGATAAAAAGGTGTATTCTATTCTAATATTTCTTCAGGGAAAAATGTTAGTCCTTCGGGCCGCATATTTCTCTAAAAATGTTGGTCCTTCGGGCCTCATATTTCTCAAAAAATGTTGGTCCTTCGAGCCGGATATTTCTCTAAAAATGTTGGTCCTTCGGGCCGCATATTTTTCAAAAGATAAAAGTTGGTCCTTTGGGCCGGATTCAAACTACTTTCTCTTCTTCTTCTACAGAACCCTGCGCTTCATCTGCCACTGTCTACAACGGTCCGTTCTACACAAGTGGCCGCACGAGAGGTTTGTGCGCACGCGCGTCGTGTCCGGATTCATATTCCTGCGTCTCCTCTGTCCGGCGCTTCTCAACCCGAGACAGTTCGGCCTCCTCCCCTCCCCTCCTCCCCCGCAGGCGGGGAGATCCCTTGTCATGGTGGCCAAGGTAAGGCAAAGTAGAAAAGAATAGACTACACTTTGTACTGCCAGAACGAGACTGAAAAGTCCCTTTACTCCCGCAGTCTAAATAAGGTCTCGTGTATTTTATGGGTAAAATTTACAAATCTTATATTATAAAATCAAGATCCATTCACATTTCACACACTGATCGCTCTATCTCCTGAACGACAACACCTAGAAAGCTGAAATTTGGTAGGAATATTCCTTTTATGATCTAGGTGTGCAATAAGAAAGGATTCTGCGAAAATCCAAACCGATCCTGAGATATGATCAATTTTTGTTCGCTAAAATCTCCATAAGAAATACACAGAGTGCAGAGACTTCGGGAGAGAAATGTTCCGCTCTCGACCAACATTTTGAGTTTCTAGCGGGATTCCGGAGCGAAGCGACGGAATTCAAGTATATAAAACCTTGCTTAAATTCCACTCCATTGTTATGGTGGCCAAGGTAAAGTATGATCGGACGAAGTGAGGCGTGAGTTTTAACTCGACGGTTTTAATTTTTGAGTGGGCTCCACAATTCACTGACCACTGATACATAATAATACATATTCAAATGTTTCCAGTGTCTGATGAACCTGGCAAATTTGGTGGAGTTCGGTGGCAAGGAACAATACATGGAGGTGGTGAACCCCTTCATACTTAAGAACAAGGAGAGGATGGTCGTGTTTCTAGATCAACTTTCGGTAACTTAAAATACTGTTTTATTATTATTATTATTATTATTATTATTATGGCCTTTGTCCTCAATTCAATACAATCGTTAGATCGTTATTTTTATTTTTTTATTTTATTATTTTTTTTAAGGCTTTATGGCAGGATTCTCACACAGTGAGCTCTTCCACCCAACCAATTATTTGATCACTGCGTATACATAACTAACTGCAAAGGTGTTTAGTGAAGGGGATTTTACCCTCCATTCTGTGACAAACTACCGGCTTACTCAACATTAACCTCAACCACCCTGAGTAAAGCCGGAGAAAGCAAGCAATAAGAGATTGTCCAGGTGGTCACCGGTCCAGATACTAACCACGCGGAACGTTGCTTAACTTCTGTAGTATATTTTCAGGTTGACGAACTTTTATAGTTTCAGTGATTTATAGGAAACATTCTAAGTGCTATCGCCGCTGTCCGTATAATAATGGCATTTGTTTTGCTTGAAATTTGAATTGCAGAATGTGAGTGAAAAGCCGGTGACAGCCGAGGCAGATAAACTGAAAGGCGATGTAGGCCGCGACCTGGCCACTTTGCACCACATATGTGTCACCCACCTCAAGGAGCTCCAGACACTCAGTAGAACCCAGGTAATATTTTTTATTTATTGAGATAGAGAAGAAGAGTAAGAAGGAAGAAGAAAAAGAGAATGTACCTCAGAACTCTTTTTTTTCTTTTTTGAAGAGGTTTGATAGAGGGAACTGCCAACATCTTATCGTCCCGAAAGTGAAAAGAGAAAGAAGACAGGATGAGAAAAAGCCAGTTGTTCCGAGAACGAACCTTATCCGTTCAGTATAAAATCCGCCCCGGGCGGGAATCGAACCCGCGACCTAGCGCTTACAAGGCAGACGCGCTACCCTCCAAGGTAACTAGGCTGGCGAGTTATGGTAAAACAAACTGACAAACTAAAAAAAAAAAAAAAAAATGGAAAACTTAAATTCGCTAAAATCTCCATAAGAAATACACAGAGTGCAGAGACTTCGGGAGAGAAATGTTCCGCTCTCGACCAACATTTTGAGTTTCTAGCGGGATTCCGGAGCGAAGCGACGGAATTCAAGTATATAAAACCTTGCTTAAATTCCACTCCATTGTTATGGTGGCCAAGGTAAAGTATGATCGGACGAAGTGAGGCGTGAGTTTTAACTCGACGGTTTTAATTTTTGAGTGGGCTCCACAATTCACTGACCACTGATACATAATAATACATATTCAAATGTTTCCAGTGTCTGATGAACCTGGCAAATTTGGTGGAGTTCGGTGGCAAGGAACAATA
The DNA here is from genome assembly GCF_000475195.1 of Diaphorina citri. Lineage (NCBI taxonomy): Eukaryota > Metazoa > Arthropoda > Insecta > Hemiptera > Psyllidae > Diaphorina > Diaphorina citri. The sequence goes on from NW_007378165.1 coordinate 20,186, forward strand.
CATGGAGGTGGTGAACCCCTTCATACTCAAGAACAAGGAGAGGATGGTCGTGTTTCTAGATCAACTTTCGGTAACTTGAAATACTGTTATTATTATGGCCTTTGTTCTCAATTCCACACAATCGTTAGATCTTAATTATTTTTATTATATGATCACTGCGTATACATAACTGCAAAGGAACGACCTACTGTACGTAGTGTTAAAGCGCTTTAAAGGAAAAAAAAGGTGTTTAGTGAAGGGGATTTTACCCTCCATTCTGTGACAAGCTACCGGCCTACTCAAAATTAACCTCTATGATTATTATTATTTATGGGATAATTTATTTTGTCAAGAAGTTTGATAGACAGAACTCCAACAACGGAGGTCTTACCGTCCCAACATAGAAGAGAGGAGGACAGGCTAGGAGAAAGCTAGCCGTTCCGAGAACGAACCTTTTTGGTTTAGGATACAGTTCGCCCCGGGCGGGAGTGGCATCCGCGACCTAGCGTTTATAACCCTTCAAGCTAGCTAGGCGTAGGCTGGCTGAAATAGATGATAATAGTATAGATCTCTCACGCTGGAAGCGTACGACTATACGTTTCCAAGAGGCTTTATCCAATGATCTGGCTCCCTTACCCGGAAGTTCAACGCGGTTCCATTATGCCTCCACCGGATAGTGGGGTAGTCTTTCTCCCCCGACATGGCGAGAGAGTCATCCCCCAGTTCTACCGTACAGGTGAGGGTGGTCACCATGCCTAGTGTTGCTTCAACATGAGTGGGTTTCAGCAGGAGCAAGTCCCTGAGGTCTGGAAGAGAAAATGAAGATATTGCCTTATTACTTTGACTAACTTGGCTTCCAACACCGTGAGATAGGCACTATGCCTGTTTCACGGAGGTAAAGTAAGTAGCTAGCCCACCTCTGCGGCCGAGTGGTCGAGAGAACTGACCTTCAACAAGGAGGTGCTGGGTTCGAATCTCGGCCAGGGCGGAAATTTTCTAACCAAACTGTTCTTGGATACGATGGATAGGCATGGATGTAAAAGAATGAACTTACCTGCTGACGATGGCGGACTATCTCGGAGAATGTTCTCTTCGAATCCATCCGAATTCATGGAAGTATCTGGAAAAACGGACAACATTTAAATTTTTAAATTCTGCTATTTCTGCTGCTTCACATATTTATGATGGTCTTGTTCCTATCATGTACCTAAATAACTAATGTAAAACAAAATTGTCTAAAAATATTTTATCAAAACGTTAGAGGATTAAGAACCAAAATTAACACAGCCTACCTTAACCTTCAACAAAAAGAATATGATATAGTTTGCCTAACCGAAACCTGGCTAACAGATGATATTTATGACTCGGAATTATTCGATCCAGATTACCAAGTTATTAGGCTCGATCGATCATATGAACTAACCAAAAAGAAGAGAGGTGGAGGTGTTCTCATAGCTCTGAAAAATAATTTCACCTATCGAATTATAGATCAATGCACTATCTCTAACCAAAATTTTGAATGTCTCTACATAAGTATAATCAACCCTCTTGAAGTGGATATTTGTGTTATTTACTTTCCATATCAAAAACTAGAATTCATTACTTCCTTCTCTAATTTACTAGACCTCAGAGACCCAAATTTATCTCACAACTTAATAATAGTTGGTGATTTTAACATCAATAGCATAAAAGGACCAAATTCTACTCTCAACCGAACTGGAGGTCGCTTAACTTGAATGATCCATCGGGATATGGTGCATTCAACGTAACATAGTTGCTGACTTCAGTCTTCTTCTTCTTTCTTGTGTACAGACGGGGTCGGCGTTTTTCGTCAGCCTTTTAATCAGCCCTCCTACCTTATCTAGGGTGATTGCTTTTGGGCTGACAATTAGTTTTGGCTACAAACATTCACGAGTGGATGCCCTTCGCACTTAAGCTTTGCTAGTTCTCTGGTAAGGGAAATTCCATTCTGGTATACTCCCTGTTTAAAGCCCCCCCCCCAGTCATTCTTTTCAGCAAAGGTAAAATTCTTCGAACAGCATTTTTCCAAAAAGTGAAATTCTTTGAACAGCATTTTCTTCAAAGGTGAAATTCTTACAATAGCTTTCTTTCAAAGGTGAAATTCTTAGACCAACATTTTTTCACAAAGGTGAAATTCTTAGAACAGCAATTCTTCAAAGGTGAAATTCTTAGAACGGCATTTTTCCAAAGCTGAAATTCTTAGGACAGCATTTTTCCTTTTAGGAAAACTAGGTTTATTTCTAATTTAAGAAATATGTATCTCACTAGAAAAAGAGAAATTTCGGTTTCCAACCTGGCCCTCTTTCTCTCTCTCCTCCTTCTTTCCTCCTCTCTCTCTTTCTTTCCTCTCTTCGCTCTGTTTTTCTTTCTTCTTCCCTCCCACTCTCCTCTTCCCCCTTCCTTCTTTCTTTTTTCTCCCTCCTCTCACACATCCGTATACAATAATAAAAGTGCCAAATTTTAATTTGTTATTGTAGATAGGTATTAGGTACATATTACATACATAGATATCCACTTCTCTCTCTCTCTCTCTTTCTCTCTCTCTCACTCTCTCTCTCTCTCTCTCTCTCTCTCTCTCTCTCTCTCTCTCTCCCCTCTCCCCACATCAAAACATCGCACAACCACAAGTCTTATAACTACAACTTCAACAAAACAAATTGGGTAGAACTCAGTATAGAATACAGAAACCATGATTGGTCAAATTTATATGAAATACGCGAAGTAAACAAAGCTAAAATAAAAAAAAAAATATACGAGACCTAGACTGCTGGGTTAAAGAGATTTTTCAGTCCTATTCGGGCAGAATAAACAAAGTATTTTCTATTCTATTCCATCCTACTCTATTCTATTCTATTCTATCCTACTCCATTTTTTTCTATTCTATTCTATCCTACTCTATTCTATTCTATTCTTCAGACGCGCCGGAGAAGCACAAGCTGATCATCATTGGAGCAGGAGCTGCTGGTATCGCTGCTGCCACCAAACTGGTAACCAATGGGATTGAAGATCTCATCATCCTGGAGGCAAAAAGAATAAAATTGACCTATACTCTTGCGCACAAAAATCGAAAAGATCAACTTAACAAAGACTTCTTATCCAGTGTGACAACTGATTATACAAATCACATTAATAAAAGGTCACAACAACACCCCGTCTGTACACGGAAAAAGGCAAGGAAGAAGAAGATTAAGAGGTTTGATAGAGGGAACTGTAACTGCTAAGGCCTTATCGTCCCGAAACCGAAGAGAGAAGGAAGACAGGATAGGAGAAAGCCAGCCGTTCCCAGAACGAACCTTATCCCTTAGGATAAAATCCGCCTCGGGCGGGAATCGAACCCGCGACCTAGGGCTTACAAGGCAGAGTTTCTCTAAGAGATATTGGGATGAACATTTTGCGATCATTTAAGAACCAATAAAAATGGTTCATTCTCAAGTTGGTAATGTGGTCGCAAGTAAAAGTTTGACAGTGCTAACCGTAAAATTGGCAAAGTCGTAAACTACAAAAGTTTATCGCCCATTTTTTCTCAGAAATCAATTGCAAACTTTCACACAACATTAATGGATTTATGATGGGTAGGTGTATGACCATATCGTTTTACCTTCGCTACGTAAAGGTTATGTATGTAGAATTGTAGACACCTACCACACTATACCTAAAGTACTCGTACACCCCTATCATCTGAGAAAAAAAAAGAGGAGAAGAAGAAGACGACAGAAACTCACAACAAGATATTCAACTTCGAACGAAAAACGCCACACAATGCAAAATTTAATCAAGTGTACCCACTTCATACTCGAATAAAGCAAGGGGAATCTCGTTTAAAAGAGAGAACTTCAAAAGAATCAACAATTTTCATCTTTCTTCCCCCTTCTTCCCAAACCCCCTCCCTTCAAAGGACAAAGAGTTCAATCAGCAAAGATCAACGGATTCAGCGAATTCATCATCGCCTCTCATCGTTTATGATCCGTGACAACCGATGCCTCTCAACTCTTTGACGTGACAACATTCCGCCACTTCATCGTGTGGGGCGAAGCTGACATGCGAACCGTCAGACAAAAATCGAGGCCAGGGCCTTTTTTTGGCAATTTTATTGGGCTAAACCGGGTTTTGGGGCTTGGTTTTGACCTGCAGAAGTTGGTTTGAACGAGGCCAGGGGTATTTTTGCCTTATTTTTGTCATACTAGGGCTGATTTTTAGGGCCAATTATTTGCCAGCCTAGTTACCTTGGAGGGTAGCCCTTCTGGTCGATCCCCACTCGGTTCCCTTACCCTAAAAAGGTAAGGTTCGTTCTCGGAACGGCTGACTATCTACATATATACTGTCCTTTTTTTTCTCTTTTCGCTTCAGGGACAATATGGGCCAAACCATGTCAATATAAGGTGAGAAAATCTCATTCAGGGCCCGTTCTCTCTCTCCCCACAGCTTGGCTAAAAACGTCCCTGACTCTCTGACAAACATAACGACACAGATAAATTAGAATATTAAATCTTTCCCCATATATCACATACGCCCACATGGGTGGCCCCTTGATACTCCAAGTGAAGCCCCATGCTCCAAAATATCAGAAATATTGCACAATGGAAACAAAATGTGCACTTCGCGCGGGAAAGTAACCAGAGACGGGAATCGAATAAGGACGATTCGAAGGAGAAGGAGGAGAAGAAGAAGAAGAAGAAGAAGAAGAAGAAGAAGAAGAAGAAGAAGAAGAAGAAGAAGAAGAAGAAGGAGAAGGAGGAGGGAGGAGGAGGAGAGAGAGAAAGAGAAAAAAATATTCTTGATAGGGAACTGTAACTACTGAGGTCTTAATATCGTCCCAAAATCGAAGAGAGAAGGAAGACAGGGGTAGGAGAAAGCCAGCCGTTCCAAGAACGAACATTTATCCGTTTTATATAGGATTAAAATCCGCCTCTGACGGGAATCGAGCCCGTGGCCTAGCGCTTACAGAGTAGACGAGCTACCAACTCACTTCGTTCGTACAATCAAGTCAGATTTTCTGAAAAGTCAAACAACTTTTTTCCACCTTTGATACCAAGGCCCGAGAATACCTAAGGTCCGAGAATACCCAAGGTCCGAGAACCCGACCATTTTTTTTTAATTGTGCAATCTTTTTGAGATTTTGGAGCATGGCTTCAATTTAGATTGATAGGTACCATGCGTATCTTGAGGCTAAATTGTGACATTATCTATGTCTTAATTCTTAATTTATCAAGTAGGTAGGAACCTTCAAACTTATTAAGTTATTTACATCGGGTAGATAGGTAATTTATTAGACCACTTCTTATGCCAATGCAGTTTAAAGGTAAGCACTTAAAATAAAAAACTTAAAATTCAAAGAGGTACTTATTTTAAATTTATTACCTACTAACCATGTACAACATAATCAAATCAGACATGAGATATTTGTCCTTGGAATTGGAAATCATTTCCATACAATCACTTTATAGGTACTTAAGTAAGTAAGTACTTACCTACCTACTCAAGCTTTTTGGTTTTCAACATGATAATATGTTTGTTTAAATTTATTACACTGGTCTAAACATACTAACATCATTGGATCATTTAACTAGGCTCTAATAGCAGGACCGTATTCAGGAGTTCAGAAAAGGGGGGGGGGCAAGAATCTGAACAGTGATTTATTAGGGGGGAGTTTGATGCTCTAACTCTAAATTATAAGGCATTATTTTTAGTATTAAAAGGAGAAAAAAACCCGAGGGGGGATCTGGGTGCCCTATGCACCCCCTGGTAGATTCGTATAAGCTTAACTTATATCTTTTAGAATAGAATTGAATAGAATATACCCTGCTTATACTGCCAGAATGAGACTGAAAAGTCCCTTTACTCCCGCAGTCTAAGCGAGGTCTCATGTATTTGGTACAATATTTTCAAAAATAAATTACAATTTATTTAAATAGACCCTTGCTTAAATTAGAAAAAAGAGAAAAAAAATATATATATATAGGGCTTTTAGGGCTGTTTTCCCTTACACCTAAGGCTCTGAGTGGGCTTTTTGTGTACGAAAGGCGCTCCCCTAAATACAGCCCTGTCCAAGAGTAAGTTCAGCAAGAGAAGATAGGCATTTCCTGGGTCCAAAATCACACGGGGTTACAAAGTTAGGTACGTCCAAACCAGTTTTCGAATAACAATTCGATTACTCGTTGTTCTTATGAATGAAGGTATTAATGTAAGTATAAGTCATCTTTAAAGTACAAGAAGTAAGCAGTGGCGTGTGGTTATAATTTCAAATGGGGAAGCTATAAACCGTATAAACCCATTAACAGTGTTTCCTAAAAGTCTGGCTGGAGGACTTTAAACAGGGAGGATACCTGCCTGAAATTTTCCTTGCTAAAGAAATGCTTACAAGGAGAACAAGCCATTGGGTTTTATAAATGAATTTTAACTGTTTTGTCGTATTTAAATTTTAAAGGCATGTCACGAAAATTTCGTTCCCCAATAAATACACCTCGATAAATTTTATGACTTGACTTGGGCTTGAACCACCAACCTTCAGATGCACCAACAGAACCACCAACCAGAGGGCATGCTACGACACAGGCCACAAGCGTCTAATGTAGCAGTTGTTCCATTGCTACGAAATAAAAACGGCGGTGGAACACTCATCTTAGAGAGAAAGAGAAAAAATATTTGATAGGGAACTGTAACTACTGAGGTCTTAATATCGTCCCAAAATCGAAGAGAGAAGGAAGACAGGGTAGGAGAAAGCCAGCCGTTCCAAGAACGAACATTATCCGTTTATATAGGATAAAATCCGCCTCTGACGGGAATCGAGCCCGTGGCCTAGCGCTTACAGAGTAGACGAGCTACCAACTCACTTCGTTCGTACAATCAAGTCAGATTTTCTGAAAAGTCAACAACTTTTTTCCACCTTTGATACCCAAGGCCCGAGAATACCTAAGGTCCGAGAATACCCAAGGTCCGAGAACCCGACATTTTTTTTTAATTGTGCAATCTTTTTGAGATTTTGGAGCATGGCTTCAATTTAGATTGATAGGTACCATGCGTATCTTGAGGCTAAATTGTGACATTATCTATGTCTTAATTCTTAATTTATCAAGTAGGTAGGAACCTTCAAACTTATTAAGTTATTTACATCGGGTAGATAGGTAATTTATTAGACCACTTCTTATGCCAATGCAGTTTAAAGGTAAGCACTTAAAATAAAAAACTTAAAATTCAAAGAGGTACTTATTTTAAATTTATTACCTACTAACCATGTACAACATAATCAAATCAGACATGAGATATTTGTCCTTGGAATTGGAAATCATTTCCATACAATCACTTTATAGGTACTTAAGTAAGTAAGTACTTACCTACCTACTCAAGCTTTTTGGTTTTCAACATGATAATATGTTTGTTTAAATTTATTACACTGGTCTAAACATACTAACATCATTGGATCATTTAACTAGGCTCTAATAGCAGGACCGTATTCAGGATTTCAGCAAAGGGGGGGGGGCAAGAATCTGAACAGTGATTTATTAGGGGGGAGTTTGATGGGCCAGATTTCCGAACAAATTTAGTTCTTGTGAGAAACACTAGGTAAGTTATCTTGGAGGGTTTCTATTTTACGTTACGCTTACACTTGCTTACATACAAAGCCCTGTCAGATATTGTACCTATAATAGGCAATACGTATGTTACCTACCTATTCCTACATACATATGAAGTATGCCCATCTACATACATAGTTATAATGTATAGGTACTTAACTTATACATATGTATCAGTACATAGGTAATTACATATGTATTTCCTATATCTACGTAGCTAAGAGTATAATACGATGCGAAATATCGTCTATTTTTACCTTAGCGAGGTATTTCGACATTGTGCTCTCTCTCTCTCTCTCTCTCTCCCTCCCTCCCTCTCTCTCTCTCTCTCCCTCTCCCCCTCTCTCTCTCTCTCTCTGTCTATATTTTTTTCTCTCTCTCACACACACATGCTCTCTCTTTCTCTCTCTTACACACACTCTCTCCATCTCCCCCTCTCTCTCTCTCTGCCTATATTTTTTTCTCTCTCTCTCACACTCATGCTCTCTCTTTCTCTCTCTTACACACACTCTCTCCCAATCTCCTTCTCTCTCTCTCTCTCTCTGCCTATCTTTCTCTCTCCCTCTGTCGAATTTTAGCGTGATTCGTTTGAAATAATTCTTTCCACTTCTATTCTCAGGTCTCGGGGAGTTTATTTCCAATTTTCGTCACACAAACTTCGCTCGAATGTCACCTGCTGGCGACGAACCAAAATTTGCCCACCAGTAAGTCCGGACTAGTGGATTTTTGACCGAGGGTACGCGGTTCGAATCCCAGCAGAGAGAGGACTGTGATTGCCAACAAGGTATTATCGTCCCTAAAGCGAAGAGAGAAAGCCAGTCTTTCTGTTAGGATAAAGTCCGCCCCTAACACGGAATCGACCCCTTAGAAAGCGCTTGTACTGCTCTCCAAGCCAAGCTAACCAGGCTGGCGATGCACCGAGGAAGTTTGTAAGAATAATTTTAAGATTGAAAAGATTGTTGTAAAAAGAAAGCAATCAATAAATCTATTATTATTATTATTATAAGGGCTGAGTCGGGAGTTCCATTTCCGCCTGGGGCGTGCTCGCTCTCGAAATGGCTGGCCGTTCCTATCCTATCCTCCTTCTCTCTTTGATTTTCCTCTATCAAACCATTTCAAAAGATATACCCAAGTTATAAGAGAGCGAAAACATATTTAGCGAAAAATCAGAAGAAAAAAAAAAAAAAAATATTATTATAATAAAATCTCTTTGGAAAAAAAGATACCTACAATAGTAGCATAACAAGTAGGTATTATAATAGGCAGTGGGTATAACTGAAGCTACTCTACTGATGAGGGGTTTCAATAGGTGTCAAATTGTCAGATTTCCATTCTGATTTGCATGATAATGAACAGTAATTATTACTGATAGGATACCAGGCAGAACTGGTGTGTGGCTATCTGGCTAAACACACACAGGCAGACAGACAGACGGATGTAGGTAAGTAGGTAGGTAGATTTTTTCTGAAAAGGATTGATAGAGGGAACTGTAAGGTCCCGAAAGCGAAGAGAGAAGGAGGATGGGATAGAAGAAAACAAGCCGTTCCGAGAACGAAAACCTATCCGGTTTAGGATAAAATCCGCCCAAGGCGGGAATCGAACCAGCGGCCTAGGGTTTATGAAAATGTTTGGTAGAGGGAACTGTAACAACTGCATGGTCGTATCGCCCCGAAATCGAATAGAGAAGAAGGACAGAGTAGAACAAAGCCAGCTGTTCCGAGAACGAAAACCTGTTCCCTTTAGGATCAAATTTGTCCTGGGGATCGAACCTGCCTTTGCAACCTTGTGTTTACAAGAAAGGCGCGCTAACCTTCAGGCTAACTGGCCTGGTAGGTAGGTATACTTTTCTGAGCTGAAGCAACATTGGATCTAGACTCTAGAGCAGAGGTTCTCAACCGGTGGTACGCGTACCACTGGTGGTACGCGGATACATTTTAGGTGGTACGCAGTCATATATTAATAAACGCGTTATCCTTCCATCTGTCCACAGTGGTCTTCTAGAAGTCCCTACGCCACTGAGGTTGGTGAATAAGATAATTATACCATTCAAGATTCAGGTGAAGATTTTTGGTTCCCGCCTTAACCGGATTTCATTGAAACGACTTCATCATCACCATGGACTATGGATCGATTCTCTGCTGCCTCAGAACGACACTAAAAACCTAGTCTTGTAACCCAGGGGGGCTGACCCAATGAAATTTCTTAATCTAATAACCATAACTGGATGGAAATTGATATCTAAGGCTTGTCCACAAGAAAAATCGAGTCATGACTATATACCTATCTATAAAAATAAAGTAAATTGTTCATTAATATATAATATATCACCTTTTTTTTAGTCTTTCAATCCACTCCTGGTGGGCGATTGAAAGGGGGCACCTGCCGGCTTTCGCCTCAATCCCCCATATTAAAAAAAAAAACGGTTTGCCTGAAATACGAGATACATTACATAGGTAATTAGCTAATTAGGTACCCTATTTCCACACCAACTAGTACTGCGGTTTGCCTGAAATACGAGATACATTACATAGGTAATTAGCTAATTAGGTACCCTATTTCCACACCAACTAGTACTGGAAAGTGGCAGAGATTGCCTGCCATTAATTTCCTCTCGTATGGACTTACCTTCAATAAAATTGAAGAGCGAGAAATAAACATGTCTGAAAAAATCAGGAACTTTGAAATGTGGCCTCGAACTGGGGACTGGGGTGTGTGAACCGGTTCCATAACGGGCCATTTCCTCTGGTTCCTGGAACAAGGAAAAGAAAATTATAATAATTAGAAGACAAATCTGATACAAAATGAGAGCAAATTTATTTGTGGATTCAAAATCAAATCCCAATGGAGAATGAACCTTCGAATGGTGAAATCGGACTGGCTGAAGTATCAAACCAGTACGAAAATATTACAAAAATACAATATTTTATTGTTCAAATTATTTTTCGCCTCTCTCGTAGACTTTTTCAGGCGGAAAATCCTTAAGAAACAACCATAGTCACATAAAATAGGGTAAACATTAATTTATCTATTTTGGGTGTCTAATATGAATCTATTTAAAGGGAAAGAAAATCAGAAAATACAGTCAGCCTAGTTAGCTTGGAGGGTAACGCGTCTGCCTTGTAAGCGCTTATAGCGCGGGTTCGATTTCCGCCCGGAGAATCGCCTGGAATACAATCCTAAATAGATAGGGTTCTTTCTGGGGTTTTTGTGATCATACATCGATACAACTTTATCCTAAATCCTAAACAGATAAGCTGATAAGGTTTGTCCTCGGATCGGCTGGATTTCTCCTATTCTGTCCTTCCTACTCTCCTCACTTTCGGGAAGATAAGACCTTAGCCGTTACAGTTCCCTCTATCAAACGTCTTTTCCTTCCTATAGGATAAGGAAAGTAAAAAGGAGGTACCTATCTAATAAAATTTCTCAATCTTGTTTTCCGATTTGTTGTTTTCTGAGCTGTTGTTTTCTAATTATCAATTTTATTTATCTAAAAAACTCTGGGAAAACACAATTTTATTTATTGCTTCGCCCCAAAGGTACCAGAAAGAGGATGTACCAGAAAGATTTGATAGGAGCCAGATATAACCATGAAATCAAAGTAGCCATCAGTGTTGACCTGACGAGTTTTTTGGCGCTTTTGGACAATTCACTGGTAGTGAAAGGTATAACATAAGAACAATAGGACGATAACCAGCGGCGATACTCGTAGCATCTTGAATGCACCAGTTCCTGATCTTCTTCTTCTTTTTTTTTCTTCTTCCTTGCCTTTTCCCGTGTACAGACGGGGTCGGCGTTTTTCGTCAGCCTTTCAATCAGCCTTGATTGCTTTTAGGCTGTCCCCAGGCCGCTGAATCACCGTCAGGATGCTCCACGGAAAATCGGTCGTCTGAGGTGAACGTGAAAATGTTGGACGTTAGAATCGAGAGTTCGCTGGTTCGAATCCAGGACACCTGAGGAAAAAAGATCATCATCATTATTATTATTAAGAGGTCTGACGGTAAGAGTAGGTTATTAAGAGGTTAGGGCTGATTGAGAGGCTGACGACGAACGCCGACCCCGTCTGGCATTTGATTTTGGCTGCAAATTTTACGAGTGGATGCCCTTCGCACTCAACCTGTGCAATTCAGGGTACTCCCTGTTCAAAGTCCCCAGGTCAGACGAAGCTGGTCTACTGCTCCCTGTTCAACGTCCCCGGCACTAATTCCTAATAGATCACTGCAACTAAAGGGAGCGGACCGAAAATACCTCAAAGTTACTTACACAAAAAAATATCCGTTAGGCAGATTTAAAGTATGAGCCATATCATCAAAATATTTCAAATCGAGTACTTGTACCTTATGTGAAAAAGTGAACATATTTTTTACATTTCTACCAGACATACTGAGACATAAGACAGCAAGACATAAATTCCTGTAGCGAGAATACGTTGCGTAAAAACTGATGGAATTCCGGAAATCCCCTCCAGACAATCCTACTTTGTCCCCGAAAATAAAACAAGGAGGCCTTCGTAAGGAGAATGTGTACCGGAGGGTTAAGGAGTAAGGAGCAGACAAGCCGGACTAATTGGTTAATGGCCAGGACCACTGAGTTTAAATTTGGTTTAACTCTTGGATTATCTGATTGGTTGATTTCAAAATTTTTAGCCAGTCAGATTGCTTAATTCAAGAGTTAAAAAAAAAAAAAAACTTAAACCAAGTTATTAAAACTCAAATTATGGTCGCGGACTCCTGAGTATGCGTCTCCAAAAAAGGCCAACAACATTTGGTAAGTGCCAATTTTTCACCCACCCAAGTACACACCATTCTTGACCGAGCTTAGCTTCAGTGTTTCTAGGGAGCAGTTGGTAGTTGGTACCAGATCACACCAGGTGTACGAGTACACAATAATCTGCCAAACCAGCTGGCTTAAGTCAATATTACATTCTTTCCAATATACCTATTTTAAACTTTAAATATTGCATAGGTATGTTATACACATAAGTTATGCAAGTACCTAAAGATAACTCTATAAGTCTATTATAAGCTTTAATAAAGATCGATTATAACCTGTTGTTATTTATTGTTGAAAATTAAACTGATTTATCGCTTTGGAAATTGTTTCTGACGGGTTCAAATTTGATCATCATTAGGTTTATTTTTATTTAATATTAAATTTCTGTTTTATTATTATTACTATTTTCATGAGTCGTTAAGATCCGCACAACATGCCATATAATGTTAAACGGTATTATTAGAAATTAGAAAATCTATTAGAAAATAAATATTAGAATTAGAAATTATTCTCTAAGCTCGTGAGTCAGAATACAATATTGATTTCTGGGAACTCTAGGATGAATCAGTAAGGTTAATTTAGTATCTAGTTAATTCCAGACGCCATTTAATTTAGTACCTATCTATTTAATTCGAGACTTCATTTAATAGTATTTTATTCGAACCTCTATTATCCATGGGAAAAAGTTTCTGTCATATTTCCTAGCACGATTTTGAAGCTCTTTTTGCTGTGAATAACTAATCTTACTAGGCGACGACAACGCCGGAGGTGTTCTCTTCCTCCTAACCTTTAGAGCTGCATTATTATGTGGTCAATTTCTCAAATAAATGAGGATAAAATCCTCTGTCTCGGCTGGGATCAAACCCGAGCCCTCCTATTTACCAGGCGAGCTTCTTGACAACTACACCAACGAGGCAGGTTACTAAGTAGGGCCGTTGACAGCGTACCCGGGCCACCGAAAAGTACTAGGTAGGTATTGTATAGAAGGCCCAAAATCGGCCGTTATCTGAAATACGTAAAGCATAAGAACCCAAGATAAAAGAGACCAAAGCCTAGTTAGACCCCACCCCGTTTTGCTTTTCTCTTTTGCCGGTTCCAGCCCCATTGAGGAACCCAGGCCCTGCGCCAAATCGGACCAAATAAACCCCCCTGGTGCCGGCCCTGACCCTAAGTGAACTCTCAATGAACACATCATATGCATTACCCTACGATGATCTTTGCAAACAAGAATTCAAATAAAAAGAATTCAATGTTTTTTCTCTTTTTTTTTACGACTTTGACGTTGTTAAGTCCCCCTCCCCTGCCCCTCCCTTACGCTCCACCCCTGTGATTCCTTTCTTTGTTCATGGCTATTATTTACCTATAGGATTTCAGGGCCGTGAAGAATCGAAGAGAGAAGGTGGACAGGATAGGAGAAAACCTTGTTTAGGATATAGTTCGTCCTGAATACCAATCTCAGTGGTGTAGTGGTTAACGCGGTGGACTTCGGATCCGGAGGTTGGTGGTTCGAGTCCAAGTCAAGTCATGATCATATCATGAAATTTAGCGTAGTGCATTAAGCAGGGAACGACATTTGTGACAAGCATTTATGCTTAACACAATTAAAATTCCTTTTCTTTTTGTTCTCTCCCATAAATTATTTATTAGATCGAAAATTCTTGAATTAAGATTGTGTCGAAATCCCCAAATGAAGATTACAAAATGAGATGGTTATTGGCGGATGTGTCAAAATTCCCAAATAAAGATTACAATATTTGGTGGATGTGTCAAAATTCCCATAAAATTAGATCGATATTGGTGAATAATTAATTCCCAAACAAAGATTCCAAAATGAGATGGTTATTGGTGGATGTGATAAAATTCCCAAATAAAGATTACAAAATTACATTGCTTTTTCTTTCTTGTAGTTCGTCCTGAATAGGAATCGAACCTGCGAACTATGTATAGCGCTTAGAAAGTAGGCGGTCTATCATCCAAGGTCACTAGGATAGAATTCAAGCCATCCTAGAGCAGCCTTGTAAGCGCTAGGCCGCGGGCTCGATTCCCGCCCGAGGCGAACTTTATCCTAAACAAGGTTCGTTCTCGGAACGGCTGGCTTTCTCCTTTTCCTGTCCTTCTTCTCTGTTCGCTTTCAGGACTATAAAACCTTAGCAGTTACAGTTTTCTCTATCAAAGCTAAAAAAAAAAAAAAAAAAAAAAAAAAAAAAAAAAAAAACTCTTTTAGTTCGTCCAATTATAAATAATAAATCTATGCTCTAATGCTCTATTTATATTAACGATAATAATTATGCAGGGTATACAATATAGGTACATAATTATGATGTATTTACAACTGTAGTCTCACTATGTGTGTGTTGTTTCGTTGTTCGTATTACGTACCTACTTATACCCTATACATACATGTTCATCTGCGTATTACAAATACAAAAGGTTATTTACAAATAATCTCTTAACCAAATAATTGCTCGAAATTTTCTAATGAACACATTTGCTTTCTTGACATTGTTTCAAAACATCGTAAGGTAAGTAGATAATGAAGACTACATGAGTAGGGTTTCCAGACGTCCGGGTTTTCCCGGACATGTCCGGGTTTTTACATGTTTGTCCGGCGTCCGGGGGGATTTAAAATCCGCGCCAGGCGGAAATCGAACCCGCGGCCTAGCGCTTAAAAGGCAGACGAACTACCAACTAAGCTAACTAGACTGGCTAAAAAAATAATGTTTAACAAGTCAGCTTAGTCAGCCTAGTTAGTTTGGAGGGATGGAGGGTACCTCGTCTGTCTTGTAAGCGCTAGGTCGAGGGTTCCACATTTCCCAGATTCCAGCCCGGGGCGGATTTTATCCTAAACAGATGAGGTTCGTTCTCGGAACGGCTGGCTTTCTCCTATCCTGTCTTCCTTCTGTCTTCAATTTCGGGTCGATAAGACCTACGCAGTTAGGTACCTTCGTTTCTTCCCTCTATAAAATCAGGAGGGCGTGGGTTCGATCCCAGCCGAGGCATGGAATTTTATCCTCATTTATTTAAAACTCTGGCGTTAAAATACGTTTTGTTTTTCAAGTAAATATTGTTCTGCATTTCTGATAGACGCGTGGTCCAATCTAGCGCTAATGGCTTATTTATTTTACGAATTTCTTCTCAGCGCAGATCTCATCAAAAAATTTCTCGATCTTGTTTTCTGAGCTGTTTTTTTTTATGAGCTCATCTGTTCACACTCTGTTACAATGTTGTAAAATTTACTTCATTATCTTCAATAGACAACACTCCAACACATAAGAATAAGTATAACACATGGAAGTAGGTACCTATCAGTGGCGTGTGTCTCAATGGAAGATGGGGAAACACCGCTTTCCCAGTATAATACGATGTTTTCTTTTTCTCACTTCCCCTACTTACCTACCTACCACTCATCGGAAATACTCGTATAGATACTGTAGATAGTGATTGTTCAAGCTGTGGATTTTAAGACCACCAGTCGATCGGCATTTTCTATATGAGTTTATAAGCATCCCCTCAAAAAGAATTCGGGGGAAAATACGCCCATGCCAAATTATGTAAAATGGTACCTCTTGCGAAAAAAAAACTCCCTTCTTTGGTTGGACATAGTGTAGACTGTAGACATCTACCTAACATCTACACACCTACATAATAATAATATGTACTTATTCCTTATTGTTATTCCTCTATTGAGAATGGAGCAGTTGCAGTTGGGTAAAAATTATGAATAAAAGATCGATTCCTACGTTAAAAGTTGTGAAAAATCCAAATCTGAAGTCGAAACTCCAAAAAAGTAACTTTAAAAGGTCGAAAATTCAATTTTCATTTGCCGATCTAATGAAAAAGTTCGAAGAGTAGTGACGTCAGGCTGGTAGCTCTTGCAAAAAAAAAAAAAAACTCCCTTCTTTGGTTGGACATAGTGTAGACATCTACCTAACATCTACACTCCTACATAAGAATAATATGTACTTATTGTTATACCTCTATTGAGAATGGAGCAGTTGCAGTTGGGTAAAAATTATGAATAAGATCGATTCCTACGTAAAAAGTTGTGAAAAATCCAAATCTAAAGTCAAAACTCCAAAAAAGTAACTTTAAAAGGTCGAAAATTCAATTTTCATTTGCCGATCTAATGAAAAAGTTCGAAGAGTAGTGTCGTCAGGAGAAACGTATGCGCACAAAAACATCAATGTGTTGCCTGCGAGGGAGCTTTGTTGAGGACAATTGATGTGACGTCATCGCCTACAGGAGCGATTTCACGATTTACCGGTATTTTTTAAATGGATTTATCTCGGGCTTTAGAAGTCGTAGAAGAAAAAGAAAAATTCTCTAGTTGCTCATTTTTTCTGCTCTTTGACTTTGAAAACTCACCTGAGCCAGCGCAACTGCTCTATTGGAGATAAAGTATAGGTATGAGAAGCATATTAAAGAGTAGTTGGAGATAAAGTACGAGTATGAGCATAAAGAGCAGAAAAAACTAACAAGAGAAGTACACACATGTTTCAAATGATGTGAGAAACTCGTAAAGAGATCGAAAATAAAACAACAACAGCTAACCCGGGCCGGCCACAGACCACCCGGGCCCTGGGGACTCTGGATGGGGAGAGCTCTAAAGATGGGCCCCTTCAATAATAAACAATAGACTCTCAACTGGAAGGCAATCTTACTAGGCGACGACAACGCCGGAGGCGTTTTCTTCCTCCTAACCTTTAGAGCTGCATTATTATGTGGTCAATTTCTCAAATAAATGTGAGGATAAAATCCTCTGTCTCGGGTGGGGTCAAACCCGAGTCCTCCTATTTACCAGGGGAGCTTCTTGACAACTACACCACCGGTTGGGAATTTAGCATTGGAAATTTAGCAATAGGGAGATATTTTGTTTACAGACAGACAGACACACACACACACGGACCAATGGCTGAAACTTTGGATTTAGGCTCTAGGGACCTCAAAACGTGTTTTGGTACTAAAAACTGCTAGGTACTTTCCTTCCTATAGGATAAGGAAAGTAAAAAGGTTGAGCTGCTCTATTTGATGCTAATACTTACCCGAATATTGTTCGGGGGCGGGGGCTTGATAGCACAGAACTGTCGATGTGAAGAGTAGAACCAGCGTACTCTTCATTGTGAGACGAGTAGCAAACCGCCGGTCATTCTGCTTCCAAATCCTCTTAACTTGACAGAACTAAAATATGTAGGTATCGACCTATCTCCTTTTTTTAATTTGTTTAATTTAACTTAATCACTAGGTATTTATTCACCTTAATTAGGTAGGTATTAATTAAGATAAATTCTGCAACACTTTTATGACAATATACCTAATGAGAGACAATATACCTAACTGATTTTTTCAAAACTTTTT
This sequence comes from Diaphorina citri, assembly GCF_000475195.1. Taxonomy (NCBI): domain Eukaryota; kingdom Metazoa; phylum Arthropoda; class Insecta; order Hemiptera; family Psyllidae; genus Diaphorina; species Diaphorina citri. The sequence goes on from NW_007378165.1 coordinate 37,882, forward strand.
ATTTTATTATTCTAATAATCTAGGTACCTTCCTAAGATTAGGTACTTAAAAAAAAAAAAAAAAAAAAAAAAAAAAAATTTTGCAATGAAACGTATGCGCACAAAAACATCAATGTGTTGCCTGCGAGGGAGTTTTGTTGGGGACAGTTGATGTGACGTCATCGCCTACAGGAGCGTATACCGTGACGTCAGATTTCACGATTTACCGGTATTTTTTAAATGGATTTATCTCGGGCTTTAGAAGTCGTAGAAGAAAAAGGAAAATTCTCTAGTTCCTCATTTTTTCTGCTCTTTGACTTTGAAAACTCACCTGAGCCAGCGCAACTGCTCTATTGGAGATAAAGTATAGGTATGAGAAGCATAGGTTTAGGAAGAAAATTAAAATACAAAATTATTACGCGGCGGACCAATACCTAGGTAGTACGATTTTAAATAATTTCTTGCGAGATTAACACATCACATGAGTTTGCTGGTTTGCTCAAGATACTGAACACTGAAGATATCAAGATAAACTAAAAACACGTTGCCCGAATTGCCTGCTCAACTGCTCATATTTTCTGGGGTCTAGCAAGTAGGTATCCAAGAGTTGCGCCCCAGACGATTTTCTCCGAAGTTGCATCCCCGCGAGTAGGTACAAATTGTTCACTTCTTTGAAGAGTTTCAATTTATCCTTCATTTCTAATTTGGGTAAGCACCTCCCTACCTAGATACTAGATAGGTACCTAGGCAGTAGGCAGGCAGGTAGGTACCTATTATGTACCTACAAAATAAGAGAACGGTTTGCGTAGACTCTGTAGGAGCGATGTCTTTTTGTGTGCTAATGCTTTCTCTAATAGTGGTTACCGATTTTCCAAAGACGCGATAGTAACAATTTCGTAAAAATCGGGTTGTCAGGTTGTCACCCGTCCAGATACTAACCACAGATGACGTTGCTTTATAGTTCGATAAAAGTATTTCAGTATCTGGTAGGTAGCTAGGTAAGTAGAGGTAGATAAGTATCTATTTTTTTTTTTTAATTTTCTCTTCATCTCTTCTTTCATTTTTTGATCTAAAATTTTTGAGGTACCTACCTAGGTAAGAAAATAAATAAAATAAAAAAATACTCATTTTTGCAGTTCCCCAATGTAGGTAATAGAAAGTCGTGGGCATTACCAGATTTTTGTTGCCGGCGTATAAAAGTATCGAGTCGACCGACTCGATATCAATTTTTATCGATATATCGATTTCGATTTTAGGTATTGATTATACGTGACGTCACAAAAATGGTCTGTGATATTGAAACGGAGTTTTCTCAAGGAAATTTATGGTGGATATGCATGGTTTAAATTTATTTTATTCCAAAAAATTTCCAGATTATCCTTTTCAGAAAAAAATCAATATTTATTTTTTTTTATTTTTACCTGTGCCTGTGATAGATCGCGTCCTCCATCATGTGACGTCATAATTCCTATTGCCGGACTTGCCGGCACGCACCATATCGATTTCTTTTCGATTTCGACAACCGATAAGTCGTATCGATTTTTGTTTTGTTTTGTTTTTTCTTTTTTTTTTTTGCCTAGTTTCCAGTTTTATCTTTTGGTTGATAAATGAAAAATTTTTATTCCCATTTCGTCACTTACCCATTTGATAAAGAACACCTTTGTTCACTTCCTGAACTGCCTAAAGAAGAGAAAAGGAGTGGAGATAGGTTTAAATCATGAAGATGCTGGGTCAACATGAGAACACCAGAAATTAACCTGTTGAAATATTTGCAATCGAAAAACGAGTGCAAATTTTTTTCGGTGGTGGGATTCGAACCCGGGACCTTCTGCATGGCAAGCAAGCGCGTTACCACTGGACCAACCGTATTGTTTCAAAACTTCTACACGGAAAACATGGCTGAGTAATTGAGTAATCTCAGTATCTTGTTTCACAACTTCAATTGTTTTCTTTGTTTTGTCTCTACTTATTTCCCTCTCTCTCTACTATTAGACTGGATGGAATGCAACGTCATGATTCTGATTTCTAATCACTAATCATAATTAATTAGAATGAATTCTGTGCTGTGCATGTATGTGCATGGTGATCTAGTTCTTAGTTTTATCAGCTGGAGTGAGGTTGAGAAGTTCAACACAGAGTAGATTCCTATTTATGTACACTTACTGTCAGGCCCGTTACATATTGGAAGCTTTTAGTTAGTAGCGCGTAGGAAAACCAAACCTATGAAAATGATAGAGACTCTAACAACATTTTTGATTGGGTAGATGTTGGCCTTATGATTTACCAGGGGCCAACAATTACCCAATCATCAATGTGAGTGGGCTCTCTATAGAGCTATAGACTCTATCAGTTTTCATAGGTTTGGGTTTTTAGGCGACCACGACATCAGCAGATAGGCAGATACAGATGATTTTTGATTTCTACCACTGTAACAACACCCAAATCATTTTTTTTTTTCTTCTTATACTATTAAACCCATAAAATACACGAGACCTTGTTTAGACTGCTGGAGTAAAGGGACTTTTCAGTCCTTTGTGGGCAGTATAAACAAGGTATTATTCTATTCTATTACCCTATAGCTATAGCCTATAAGAAGGAAAGTAATGTAATCGGGTAAAATTTTCGATGGTTAATTTGCGATACATAAGACCTTGTTGGGTGTAAAGGGACTTTTCAGTCCGATCTTAGCAAGATAAACAAGATATCGTTCTATTCTATTTAGAGAAGGAGTGTTCGTTCCGAGAACGAACAATATCCGTCCAGGATGAAATCCACCCCGAACGGTAATCGAACCCGCGGTCTAGCGCTTACAAGGCAGACGCGCTACCAACCAAGCAACTAGGGAGCCAGTCCCATTTTTTTTTTTTTGAAGTTAGGAGTTTTTGCGGGTTCGCTTCCCGCCCGGGGCGGATTTTATCCTGAACCGGATAATATTCGTTTTTGGAACGGCTGGCTTTCTCCTAACTTGTCTCCCTTCTCTCTTCAAATTCGGGACGATAAGACCTTAGCAGTTACAGTTCCCTCCATCAAGCCTCTCAAAAAAGGTTTTTTTTTCAAGTATTTTTTTTTTTTAATGTTGGCTTGATTGAATTTCTGTTATCGTATTTCCCAGAATATTGTGTCCAGAGTCACCAGGGGTGGCTGCGGACTGGGTGCCGTCCCTGTGGTCCATTATGAACAAGGTGAACTATTGAAAAAAGGATACAATGTTTTGCTTCCTAATTATTCAAAGATACTTAGTGGGCAAATAAAAAAAAAAGGATTGGAAAACAAAAGTGTTTGTAAAATAGACCTACTGCCAATTTTGGAAAGAACTCTTTGGCCAAACATTTTGACCATAGATTCTACATGGGTATACCTACAATTGGTCTTTTAAAAAATGTGTGTGTGTTTTATTATTATTATTATTATTATTATTATTATTATTATTATTATTATTATTATTATTATTATTATTATATATTGAAAAAAGGATACAATGTTTTGCTTCCTAATTATACAAAGATACTTCATGGGCAAATAAAAAGTGAGGATTGGAAAACAAAAGTGTTTGTGGAATAGACCTTCTGCCAATTTTGGAAAGAACTTTTTGGCCAAACATTTTGGCCACAGATTGTACACGGGTATACCTACAATTGGTCTTTTAATAAATGTGTTTTTTTTTTTTTATTGTTTAACAAATGTGGTCTTCTTGTTTATTGTGTAACAAAGGTGGGTTTCATTGTTCAAGAAATGTGGGTTTCACTTTTATTCAATAAATGTGGGGTCAATGTCATTGTTTAACAAAGATGGGTTTCATGATCATTGTTTAACAAATGTGGTTGTTTGCTTTTGGAACATCAGGAGACGCTTTGGGTTTTGTGCATCTAATATTGAGGTGAGTATGGTCGGGAAGCATTCCAGCAGGTCAGCAAGCAATGCATTGACATCATTTGGTGTAAAGTTTGAGCAGTGCACCAAAGAACAACTGAAAAGTGAACTAAAAAAGCATGGACTCAAATGCTCAGGGAAATGCGTTGACATCATTTGGTGTAAAGTTTGAGCAGTGCACCAAAGAACAACTGAAAAGTGAACTAAAAAAGCATGGACTCAAATGCTCAGGGAACAAGAGAGAACTGGTATTTTTACAGTCTGTTTGTTTTGTTTGCTAAAACTCTTCTTTGTTTTTTTTTCTCTTAATTGTAACACAATAGATTTTGTTTGTTTTCCTAATGCCTCAGGTTTATTTTTCCAAAGAGATAATGAAATTATAATTCTACAATGTGCATAATTCCAGTAACTTATTACATTGATTTTTGTAGTGTCATTTTCAATAGAACTAGTTTGAATACAAATCTATTCAAAGGCGGGTCACAAAATGTGTTGATATGTATTAGGCGGGGAATATTAATTTGTGACAAACATCAAAGTATACTTGATTTTTGTAGTGTCATTTTCAATAGAACTAGTTTGAATACAAATCTATTCAAAGGCCGCGCTCATGGTTATAGTGTAACAACATACCATAGGTTGTATGATATAAATTAAACTATATATGCATTTACTGCTGGGTGTTTTTCAGTCATATTGAAGCTACTGTAACGCTGTTAATTTATAAGGGCGAATTTGTGTAGGTCTGTAATACGGTACGGAAACTTACTTAAACAATGTACTATTTATAACTGTTTACTGGAGTCTATATTGATAACTTACAAAAGTGTTTAATTATTAATGTGGGAATTATGTGTAGTTGTGTAAAACACTGGATATATATACTTATTCTATATATCTATCACTGTTTTGATACGTATAATTTTTGTTTATTAATATTAGCTACGAACAGTTTGTTTAATTATGGGGATTATAGCTATGTTATTATCTTACTTATCTAATACATTAAGTTTGATCATTATTTATTGTTGATGTTTTTAGGTCTTTTTAACTACAAACCAGTGTGTTTAATTTATATATATTTTTGGTATTATGTGTAGCTTAAAACACTGGACGGAAACTTATATTAATTATTTTATTCTTTGTTTTATTATTCATGTTAATTTATAAGGGCGTGTTATTGTATTAGTTGTCATATTGTTAAAAATCACCTTGGTG
>NW_007378165.1:43884-120923 GCF_000475195.1 Diaphorina citri
TTGTGTTCTTAATTATATGTAATAAGAAAAAGAAAGAAAAAAAAAAAAAAAAAAAAAAAAAAAAAAACAAACAAAAAATAAAAAAAAAAAAAAAAAAAAACAAAGGGCAAGTTCCTATCCAAAAATATCGGCCTACAAAAATGGTGACATCATAAAAATGGCCAAGTCTGCATTCCCGGTTTCTGCTGATAATGCTGAATCTCAACTCCTTCAACCTTTTCTCAATTTCAACTTGGCATTGTTTTTTATTATCATTATTTCCGTTTAGGCCTACTGTTGACCGCGATTGAACTTTGTCTTTCCTCGTCTTTGTTTCCAATATCTCTTCATGCGTTCACTTCCGTTCTTCCTTTCTTCATTTGTGATGTTTCTTTTGGCATTTTCTTCTTCTTCTTCTTCTTTAAACCCTTTTATCCACCTCTGTATTCATCTTATTGTATTAGTAGCTATTATTTGAGCGGAGAGAGAAAATTGTTCGTATTGCTCGTATTGAATTATTGGCTGTTTCTTCTAGGTGGTGCCCCTATTCGGAGCGCTACTCGTGGAGCCCGTCACAAACCTATGGCAGCGTCAGAAACAGAAGCTGCATAACCGAACAGACGACATGGCCAATGTGAGTATAATATAGAATTAGAATATACCTTGTTTATACTACCAGCATAGGACTGAAAAGTCCCTTTACTTTCGCAGTCTAAACAAGGTCTTATATATTGGTCATGCAGAAGGTCTTCGAATCCCACCATCGACAAAAATTTGTACTCGTTTTTCGATTGCAAATATTTCAACGGGTTACTTTCTGGTGATCTCGTGTTGACCTATTTGACCCAACAAAGCGAGGTCTATGTTTTAACTCGACCGTTTTGCATTTGGTTTGGATGTTTGTTTGTTCCGCTATAAGTCGCGATTGCCTGGTCCGATTTTGATGAAATTTGGTACATGAGTTTCAAATTCCAAGGCACGTCGATTCTCAGGGGTCCCAAAACCAAAATTATCATGAAAAGAGAATAGTTTTGTTGGTCTCAGCTTAGACAAGAGAGTCTGAGTGACCTGGTCCGATTTTGATGAAATTTGGTACATGAGTTTCAAATTACAAGGGACGTCGATTCTCAGGGGTCCCAAAACCAAAATTATCATGAAAAGAGAATAGTTTTGTTGGTCTCAGCTTAGACAAGAGAGTCTGAGTGACCCTATGTGGGCAGTATAAACAAGGTATTATTCTATTCTATTACCCTATAGCCTATAAGAAGGAAAGTAATGTAATCGGGTAAAATTTTCGATGGTCAATTTGCGATACATAAGACCTTGTTGGGTGTAAAGGGACTTTTCAGTCCGATCTTAGCAAGATAAACAAGATATCGTTCTATTCTATTATTTCCTCCACTCTTTCAGATTCGACGACTCAGCGACTTCACCGCCCGATCAAGTTTCAGCTCCGCCACTATGCCACAGCCCACACAGCCTATCAACCTCGTCATGTGCGAGAGTCTCTCTGTCCCCTGCGCCCCTGTGGATATCGAGGAGCCGGCACTGAGTAAACGACGCACCGACTCGTACTCTACACAGCCTATCAACCTCATCATGTGCGAGAGTCTCTCTGTCCCCTGCGCCCCTGTGGATATCGAGGAGCCGGCACTGAGTAAACGACGCACCGACTCGTACTCAGAAATCAACGGCGGAGGTAAGAGAGGTCGCGGGTTCGGTCCCTTAATTCTTGAAAGGTAGACTGTTTTTCTGATTCATCTCCTTTGGTGAGGAAAGTCGGAGATAAGGTCAAAACAAATGCTCTATTTGTAACGCGTTTCTCTCCCTCGGTGACCCTAGACTTTTGTACAAAAGTATGGCAACTACATAAAATCTAAATCTATGTAACTATTTTTTAGCTAATCCCCTTTAGGGGTGAGTTATTATTATTATTTTTTCTGTGAAGCTGATAGAAACGAACCTCAATGTTTTAGGAGTTAGTAGTGCGGACTTCGGATCTGGAGGTTGGTGGTTCAAGTCCAGGTCAAGTCACAAAATCTATCGATAGGCGGGGAACGACATTTTTTGTGACAAACCAAAGTATACTTGATTTTTGTAGAGTCATTTTGAATAGAACTAGTTTGAATACAAATCTATTCAAAGGCAGGTCACAAAATGTGTCGATGTGTATTAAGCGGGGAATATTAATTTGTGACAGGTAATGCGGACTTCGGATCTGGAGGTTGGTGGTTCAAGTCCAGGTCAAGTCACAAAATCTATCGATAGGCGGGGAACGACATTTTTGTGACAAACATTAAAGTATACTTGATTTTTGTAGTGTCATTTTCAATAGAACTAGTTTGAATACAAATCTATTCAAAGGCAGGTCACAAAATGTGTCGATGTGTATCAAGCGGGAAATATTAATTTGTGACAAGCATCAAAGTATACTGACTTTTTGTGGTGTCATTTGGAACGATAACAAATAAGAATAGATGTGAATACCAACTTATTACACAAAAATATGGATTTGTAAAAGTTGTAAACAAACAAATGTACCTACCATTTAAAATTTCAGCCATTTTAAAAATCTTGCACTTTTTAGGGTTGACTCTTTGGAAAAATAGCCTGCACATAATGTAGGTAAGTATGTACCTACCTAGGATTAGAATTCTACTTATAGGTAAGTAAGTAAGTAAGTATACTTAAGAACGATTTTTATTCTTTTCTTGAATACTTTTTGTTTCTTTATTGGCATTCATCTTAAATAAAATTCCTTATTACACAAAAATATGGATTTGTAAAAGTTGTAAACAAACAAATGTACCTACCATTTGAAATTTCAGCCATTTTAAAAATCTTGCATAAGATTTTTAGGGTTGACTCTTTGGAAAAATAGCCTGCACATAATGTAGCTAAGTATGTACCTACCTAGGATTAGAATTCTTCTTATAGGTAAGTAAGTAAGTATACTTAAGAACGATTTTTATTCTTTTCTTGAATAGTTTTTGTTTCTTTATTGGCATTTATCTTAAATAAAATTGATTTTGTTATTTTTCAAGTAAGTAAATGTCTTTGCATGGAAATGTGTTTGTTTAGTTTTGGTATCTCATAAAGTACCTACCATTTAAAATTTCAGCCATTTTAAAAGTCTTGCACTTTTTAGGGTTGACTCTTTGGAAAAACAGCCTGCACATAATGTAGGTAAGTATGTACCTACCTAGGATTAGAATTCTACTTATAGGTAAGTAAGTAAGTATACTTAAGAACGATTTTTATTCTTTTCTTGAATACTTTTTGTTTCTTTATTGGCATTCATCTTAAATAAAATTGATTTTGTTATTTTTCAAGTAAGTAAATGTCTTTGCATGGAAATGTGTTTGTTTAGTTTTGGTATCTCATAAAAAAGAACTTTTTTTGAACATCCTTTTTTTAAGGAGGTTCATGACACAGTAATTTTGTGAGATTGTAAGTAAGTGTAGGTATTTTATTGATTTTGATATTTTTTATTTCTTTCTCCTCTCCCTCCCTTCTTCCTCTCCATCTCTCTCTCTCTCCCTCCCTCTCTCCAAGAGTTTAAATCATGAAGATGCTGGGTCAACATGAGAACACCAGAAAGTAACCCGTTGAAATATTTGCAATCGAAAAACGAGTGCAATTTTTTTCGGTGGTGGGATTCGAACTCGGGACCTTCTGCATGGCAAGCAAGTACCACTAGGCTAACCGTTCCCCTATTTTGTATTGTTTCAAAACTTCTACAAGGAAAATATGGCTGAGTAATTGAGTAGGTAATCTCAGTATCTTGTTTCACAACTTCAATTGTTTTCTTTGTTTTGTCTCTACTTATTTCCCTCTCTCTCTCTACTATTAGACTGGATGGAATGCAAAGTCATGATTCTGATTTGTAATCACTAATCATAATTAATTAGAATGAATTCTGTGCTGTACATGTATGTGCATGGTGATCTAGTTCTTAGTTTTATCAGCTAGAGTGAGGTTGAGAAGTTCAACACAGAGTAGGTTCCTAACATTTATGTACACTTACTGTCAGGCCCGTTGCATGTTGGAAGCTTAGTAGCGCGTAGGAAAACCAAACCTATGAAAATGATAGAGACTCTAAGAACATTTTTGATTGGGTAGATGTTGGTCTTACGATTTACCATGGGCCAATAATTACCCAATCATCAATGTGAGTGGGCTCTCTAGAGCTATAGACTCTATCATTTTTCATAGGTTTGGGTTTTTAGGCGACCATGAGATCAGCAGATAGGCACATACAGATGATTTTTGATTTCTACCACCGTAACAACACCCAAATCATTTTTTTTTTCTTCTTATACTATTAAACCCATAAAATACACGAGACCTTGTTTAGACTGCTGGAGTAAAGGGACTTTTCAACCCTATGGTAACTGCTCAGGTCTTATCGTTCCGAAAGCGAAGAGAGAAGGAATGTTCGTTTCGAGAACGAACAATATCCGTCCAGGATGAAATCCACCCCGAACGGTAATCGAACCCGCGGTCTAGCGCTTACAACGCAGACGCGCTACCAACCAACTAGGGAGCCAGTCCCATTTTTTTTGTGAAGTTAGGAGTTTTTGCGGGTTCGCTTCCCGCCCGGGGCGGATTATATCCTAAACGGATAATGTTCGTTTTTGGAACGGCTGGCTTTCTCCTATCTTGTCTCCCTTCTCTCTTCTATATCGGGACGATAAGACCTTAGCAGTTACAGTTCCCTCTATCAAGCCTCTCAAAAAAGGTTTTTTTTTTTTTTCAAGTATTTTTTTAAAAAATGTTGGCTTGATTGAATTTCTGTTCTCGTATTTCCCAGAATATTGTGTCCAGAGTCACCAGGGGTGGCTGCGGACTGGGTGCCGTCCCTGTGGTCCATTATGAACAAGGTGAAGCTCGAGGCAATGATGTGGGGGGCAGGCACGGCTCTGGGGGAGCTGCCCCCGTATTTCTTGTCGCGTGCGGCGCGGCTGTCGCTGCTAGATCCGGATGATGTTGATGACCTGGTGGAACTCGAGGAGCTTCATAAGAAGAAGAACAATCCGGAGACCATGGTGAGACATTTGACCGAACAAAGCGAGGTCTATGTTTTAACTCGACCGTTTTGCATTTGGTTTGAATGTTTGTTTGTTCCGCTATAAGTCGCGATTGCCTGGTCCGATTTTGATGAAATTTGGTACATGAGTTTCAAATTACAAGGCACGTCGATTCTTAGGGGTCCCAAAACCAAAATTATCATGAAAAGAGAATAGTTTTGTTGGTCTCAGCTTAGACAAGAGAGTCTGAGTGAGGTCTACATTTCACAGAACTTCTAGTTATTGACCGTCTAACCTTTGTTATAATGAAGTCTAACCTTTGCCTCAACGCGACGTATTGAGTTTGTCTGTATGTTTTATCCACGATAACAACTCTCCAACGGTCATCAGATTTTTTTTTCTTTTTTTACGGCTTTAAGTTGCAGGGTTCAGCTCTTCCACCGAACTATTTTTTTTTTTTTTTTTAAGTTTGATAGAGGAAACTATAACTGCTAAGGTCCTTATCGTCCCAAAGGCGAAAAGAGAATTACTTCCATAAGACAGGACAGGAGAACCTTCTACAATCCCGGGTTCGATTCCCGGTGAAGTAGAAAGTTTTCCGGCTCATTTAGGATCACTAATATTGAAATGGTTTATTATTATTTTTTTTTACACATATATTCACGGGAATAAATCCCATTTTTATATTTATTTATTGGAAAAAATACAGTAAAAAAAAATAATAATAATAAAAAAAAAAATAATAATTTATTGTTCATTTCTCTCCCCTCAGACACTGGTGGACAAGTTGAAGCTGAAAATCGAAACTCTAGTCAATAAAGTTGGATTCTTCGGGAGAATTACATAAGACAGGATAGGAGAAAGTCAGCCGTTCCGAGAACGAATCTTATCTTCTACAATCCCGGGTTCGATTTCCGGTGAAGTAGAAAGTTTTCCGGCTCATTTAGGATCACTAATATTGAAATGGTTTATTGTTCATTTCTCTCCCCTCAGACACTGGTGGACAAGTTGAAGCTGAAAATCGAAACTCTAGTCAATAAAGTTGGATTCTTCGGAATTCTAGCGTGTGCCTCGGTAAGTGAAAAATATTATTCTTATTGTATGCTATTCTGTTCTATTTGGACTCAACTATGATTATTCCGCGTTTTCGCATGTTTGTCCGTGATTATTCTCGAACGGGTTTTCCGATTTTTATAAATTTGTCAAAAATATCCCCAGGGACACTTTTGATCTACATCCTTTTACGAACTTCTCTTCAAAGTTTGTGCGACTTTTGGACCGAAATCTTAAGTCCTGAGAAACGCGGACTCTTTTCGAGCTTTTTCCAAAGTTTTCGGCCCAGAGAAACTTCAGATTTATACAGGGACACTTTTGATCTACATCCTTTTACGAACTTCTCTTCAAAGTTTGTGCGACTATTGGACCGAAATCTTAAGTCCTGAGAAACGCGGACTCTTTTCGAGCTTTTTCCAAAGTTTTCGGCCCAGAGAAACTTTAGATTTATATCCTATAAAGAACCACCCTTGATCTACATCCTATAGCGAATCTCTCTGCTAAGTTTAAGCAACTTGGAGCAAAATAGAAAGCCTGGCTAATAAGTTTTTTATTATTATTATTTATTTTTTTTAACAATAAGTTTTTTTCTTTTTACTTCCCTATTTCAATATAACCATCCCTCCTCAGATTCCGAACCCCCTGTTCGACTTGGCGGGCATCACGTGTGGCCACTTCCTCATTCCCTTCTGGACGTTCTTCGGCGCCACCCTCATAGGAAAGGCCGTCATCAAGATGTCCATTCAGGGAAATAAATGGGTGCCCGGAACAAGGGGCTATGTCACAATTTCTTGATTCTGCCGGGGCGCCAAAAAAACCAAAATTTTGTTAATGACCACTATTAAAAATTCACGAAATACACAAACGAACAGGAAAGGAGAGAATCTTGAAATCAACAACAATACTGTCAACACTGTGCGCCCAGATAACCAAGGGCCTTTTTTCCACTTTAATTTCTTTCTTTTTTTTTTCTCTCCATATTTCAATTTTCCTGACCTCTTTCAGCCTTGTTTACAAGTGAAAACTTTGGGCTCTCTTACTCCACATGAATCGTGATATAGGCCCTTCTTCTGGATACCAATTCAAATAATCAATGTCTTTATTGTGGACTGAAATACTTAGTTTATCTTTGGGGATTTGGGTGGATATTATAATTATCCTGATTAAATTTCGTGTTTTTTTTTTCTTTTTATGTTATGTTTTCCTTTTTTATTATGTAGGGCAAGAAAATCGGAGCAGACAATTGAAATCTTTCAAAGGGCTTTTTATTGAGTGGCATGCTTCGGACTCAACCTTTGCCATTTCGTTAGCAAGGGAAATTTCAGGCGGTATCCTCCCTGTCGTCTCCTAGCCAGACCCACTGAACATTTTTTTTTTTTTTTAATAAGAATACTTACCACAAGCGAATACATAGCGCCAAGTCCAAGAAGTAGCGCTACAGCCTCTCGCTACCCTGATGGGCCCAATAGTCACATCCGGAGCGCGACCTAGTGTCGATTTACTGAAATAGACTTGTGTACAAAAGTATGGAGTTAGGTTCAACTACATAAAATCTAAATCTATGTAACTATTTTTTAGCTAATCCCCTTTAGGGGTGAGTTATTATTATTATTTTTTCTGTGAAGCTGATAGAAACCAACCTCAATGTTTTAGGAGTTAGTAATGCGGATCTGGAGGTTGGTGGTTCAAGTCCAGGTCAAGTCACAAAATCTATCGATAGGCGGGGAACGACATTTTTGTGACAAACCAAAGTATACTTGATTTTTGTAGGGTCATTTTCAAAAGAACTAGTTTGAATACAAATCTATTCAAAGGCAGGTCACAAAATGTATCGATGTGTATTAAGCGGGGAATGTTAATTTGTGACAAGCATCAAAGTATACTTGATTTTTGTAGAGTCATTTTCAATAGAACTAGTTTGAATACAAATCTATTCAAAGGCAGGTCACAAAATGTGTCGATGTGTATTAAGCGGGGAATATTAATTTGTGACAAGCATCAAAGTATACCTGATTTTTGTAGAGTCATTTTCAATAGAACTAGTTTGAATACAAATCTATTCAAAGGCAGGTCACAAAATGTGTTGATGTGTATTAAGCGGGGAATATTAATTTGTGACAAGCATCAAAGTATACTGACTTTTTGTGGTGTCATTTGGAACGATAACAAATAAGAATAGATGGGAATAGCATACAAAATGGCAGGTACAGGTGTAAACATACACTTATTGAGTAAACAGAGTAGGATAATAATATACCAAATAGGTACCTCGCTTTTAATTCCGGGTCCACGCTTTGAGATTGAATTTAACCCTATTGGTTTTAGCAATCTGATAAGCCCTATTTCATTCTCTCCTTCATTTACTTTTTTTTTCTTTTACATTTTTAATCAAAATTATTGATACAAATAAATCAGTTTTTTTTTTTTTTTTTTTTTTTATAGGCGACTTGTATGCCCGTTTTGCAGTGTCTTTCATCAGATAGGCGACTTGTATGCCCGTTTTGCAGTGTCTTTCATCAGATAGGCGACTTGTATGCCCGTTTTGCAGTGTCTTTCATCAGATAGGCGACTTGTATGCCCGTTTTGCAGTGTCTTTCATCAGATAGGCGACTCGTATGCCCGTTTTGCAGTGTCTTTCATCAGATAGGCGACTTGTATGCCCGTTTTGCAGTGTCTTTCATCAGATAGGCGACTTGTATGCCCGTTTTCCAGTATGTCTTTCATCAGATAGGCGACTTGTATTGATATTCAACGGCTTGGTCAACACGAGAACATGTCTTCAGGTGGTACTACTATTGCTTATGTTTTCAGGTGGTGCTGTGGTTAGACTGTTAGAGAAGAGATCACTCTGGTGTCTCTATTGGGTAGGACTAGGCGTGTTATCGTTTGTAGGACTGGGCACTGGGTCCTATGTCTAGGACTACACATATGATTGGTTATGTTTTCAGGTGGTGCTGTGGTTAGAGAAGAGATCACTGTGGTGTCTCTATTGGGTAGGACTAGGCGTGTTATCGTCTGTAGGACTGTCTCCCTAAGAGGTTTTATTTTTTTTTATTTTTTTCAAAGCCCTAAAGTAATCTCTCCCATTTTCCTTGCCCTTAAGTTTAGTTCAAGGTGGTTTCCTTTCTCTCTCCACTCAAACTCTCTTATTGCTCAAACCAGTGACAGCTGATGTTCCTACCAGTCACCTCGCCAGATATAAACCACGCATAACGTTGCTTAATGCCGAGGACCACAGAGTTTAAACTCTCATTCCGTCTCCCTAAGAGGTTTTATTTTTTTATTTTATTTTTTTTTTCAAAGCCCTAAAGTAATCTCTCCCATTTGCCTTGCCCTTAAGTTTAGTTCAAGGTGGTTTCCTTTCTCTCTCCACTCAAACTCTTTTGCTCAAACCAGTGACACCTGATGTTCCTACCAGTCACCTCGCCAGATATAAACCACGCATAACGTTGCTTAATGCCGAGGACCACAGAGTTTAAACTCTCATTCCTCTTCTTCTTTTTCTTCGCCTTTTTTCGTGTACAGACGGGGTCGGCGTTTTTCGTCAACCTCTCAGTCAGCCCTAACTAGGGTTTTAATTTTAGTATTAAAGGAAACCATCTCTCTAAAAGTTATTTCTTATTTATGTTACCCTGGGTTGTCTTCATTTTATTAGTCCAAGTATCTAAATATGAAAATAACTTTTACTCTTCACTGGAAGAGTAAAAGTTATTTTTACTCTTAACTAGTGAAGAGTAAAAGTTATTTTCATATTTAGATACTTAAAATGAACCTTCACAAAGTTACTAAGTCTACCATCAATATTTTAATTTTAGTATTAAAGGAAACCATCTCTCTAAAAGTTATTTCTTATTTATGTTACCCTGGGTTGTCTTCATTTTATTAGTCCAATTATTGTTTTTTAGTCCCCCCTGTGCAGTAAATTGTATAGTCTTAGTTTTTAAATGTTTGGGATGGAACGATGTTTATGTTATATAATTTATAATGACATAAATAACTTGTTTTTTTTTTTATGGAATGTTGTAAAATGAGAAAATTTACTTCTAAGAATTCCTTCAAAATGTTAAAAGTAATTCAATATTAAAATTCCTACCCCAGTGTGCTATGTCCTTTGTGATATGAATAGGACAGGAGGAGCATTTTCCTTCCTTAATCTGAGAACTTGGCTCAAGTTAAACAAGAGAATTATTATTAAATATATTTATATTAGACATCCTAGGTTATAAAGTTATGAAATAGGTAACTACAAAACTTATTACCTTTATATGATACAATGTATCTTGTATCATATAAAGGCAATAAGTTTTGTAGTTACCTATTTCATAACTTTAAACAAGAGAACTTGGCTCAAGTTAAACAAGTTGGTTTAAGCAATCTGTTCGATTGTTTACTTTGATAATTTAACTTAAATAATGTTTTCTTACTGTCGGGACCGTAGTCTCACTTACAAAAGTTGAACTCATTATCCAAGGTTTATGCCCCCATGTTTCAAGGATCCAAGATTTATGCCCCTATGTTCAAAGCATCCCTGGTGTATGCCTGTGCTTGTGCTCAAATCATTGTTCACTTTTCATTCAATGTTATATAATTTATAATGACATAAATAACTTGTTTTTTTGGTGGAATGTTGTAAAATGAGAAAATTTACTTCTAAGAATTCCCTCAAAATGTTAAAAGTAATTCAATATTAAAATTCCTACCCCAGTGTACTATGTCCTTTGTGATATGAATAGGACAAGGACAGGAGGAGCATTTTCCTTCCTTAATCTGAGAACTTGGCTTAAGTTAAACAAGTTGGTTTAAGCAATCTGTTCGATTGTTTACTTTGATAATTTAACTTAAATAATGTTTTCTTACTGTCAGGACCGTAGTCTCAGTTAAAAAAAATTGAACTCAGTATCCAAGGTTTATGCCCCCATGTTTCAAGGATCCAATATTTATGTCCCTATGTTCAAAGCATCCCTGGTGTATGCCTGTGCTTGTGCTCAAATCATTGTTCACTTTTCATTCATTCTTCTCCTTATGCTTACTCGTATGTTTAAGCTCCTCATATGCACCATTCACAATCATCGAGTTATTTGGGCTTTTTCTTTTTCAATTTTGTAAATTTTCACCTAGGTAGGTTTTTATTTTTAAAATGGCCAAGTCTGCATTCCCAGTTTCTGCTGATAATGCTGAATCTCAACTCCTTCAACCTTTTCTCAATTTCAACTTGGCATTGTTTTTTATTATTATTATTTTCGTTTAGGCCTACTGTTGACCGCGATTGAACTTTGTCTTTCCTCGTCTTCTTTTCTTTGTTTCCAACATCTCTTCATGCGTTCACTTCCGTTCTTCCTTTCTTCATTTGTGATATTTCTTTTGGCATTTTCTTCGTCTTTAAACCCTTTTATTTTCTTAATCCACCTCTGTATTCATCTTCTTCTTCTTCTTCTTCTTCTTCTTTACCTTTATCCACTCAAGTGGGGTCGGCATTTTTAGACAACAATTTCCAGTTGCCTCGGTTATGAACATCATCTACTGACAATCCCTTCTCACTCAGATCTTTATTCACGCAATTCTCCCATTTCTTCTTTGGTCTGCCTCTTGCTCTGCGTCCTGTCACTTCTATTCTCAATATTAAAATTCCAGTGTGCTATGTCCTTTGTGATATGAATAGGACAAGGACAGGACGAGCATTTTCCTTCCTTAATCTGAGAACTTGGCTCAAGTTAAACAAGAGAACTTGGCTCAAGTGAAACAAGTTGGTTTAAGCAATCTGTTCGATTGTTTACTTTGATAATTTAACTTAAATAATGTTTTCTTACTGTCGAGACCGTAGTCTCAGTTAAAAAAAAATTGAACTCAGTATCCAAGGTTTATGCCCCCATGTTCCAAGGATCCAAGATTTATGCCCCTATGTTCAAAGCATCCCTGGTGTATGCCTGTGCTTGTGCTCAAATCATTGTTCACTTTTCATTCATTCGTATCCTTATGCTTATGTTCAAGCTTCTCATATGCACCATTCACAATCATCGAGTTATTTGGGCTTTTTCTTTTTCAATTTTGTAAATTTTCACCTAGGTAGGTTTTTATTTTTATTCATCTTATTGTATTAGTAGGTATTATTTGAGCGGAGAGAGAAAATTGTTCGTGTTGCTCGTATTGAATTATTGGCTGTGTTTCTTCTAGGTGGTACCTCTATTCGGAGCCCTACTCGTGGAGCCCGTCACAAACCTATGGCAGCGTCAGAAACAGAAGCTGCATAACCGAACAGACGACATGGCCAATGTGAGTATAATTTTATTTTTTCCTCCTTTTTGCAGTTTTGTTCCCTTTGAATTTTGTTCCCAATATCCTACTTTCATTTCAGACTTAATTGAAATAGGTATGTTTATTTAACATCAATCATTCTTCAATGTTATTATTTACTGTATGGTTTTGATTCCAACTATTATCGTACGACAACTCGTAGGTACGATCATAATAAAAAGATTATACCTTGTTTATACTACCAGCATAGGACTGAAAAGTCCCTTTACTCTCGCAGTCTAAACAAGGTCTTATGACTTTATGGTTTTCTGGACAAAATTTGCACCACCATTTTCGTGTTCCTGGTAAAAAGACCTTTAATTTGAATTTTTGACTTTATGGTTTTCTGGACAAAATTTGCACCACCATTTTCGTGTTCCTGGTAAAAAGACCTTTAATTTGATACATAGGTCGACTAGGTTTGGATAAGTCCTTCTATGGGGACAGACAGACTGACTGACTGACAGACAGACAGACCGACACCGAAGCGAATACGTAGGTCGACCAGGTTTGGATAAGTCCTTCTATGGGCACAGACAGACAGACGACACCGAAGCGAATACAATAGTCCGTCCTAGTCGACCAGGTTTGGATAAGTCCTTCTATGGGGACAGACAGACAGACCGACCGACAGACGACACCGAAGCGAATACAATACAATAGTCTGCGACTTGTTCGCGGTATTCGCGACTTGTACGCGGTATTCGCGATTTGTTCGCGGTATCCGCGATTTGTTCGCGGTATCCGCGATTTGTTCGCGGTATCCGCGATTTGTTCGCGGTATTCGCGATTTGTTCGCGGTATTCGCGATTTGTTCGCGGTATTCGCTTTTTGTGCGCAGTATCCGCGGTTTGTTCGCGATATTCGCAGTTATGGGTTCGATCTCAGGCAAACGCAGATTTTTTCAGCTCTTTTATGGAACAATAATCAAGACCTGTTTAAAATTTAAAAAAAGGACAAGTTAAGATTGACATCAACATACATAAGACATTTGCAACAAACAATTCTACACATGCACTCACACATGTTGCCATACATCTAGCCGGGAGATTGGTGGTTCGAGTCCAGGTCATGTCATAAAATAGTGTAGGAGTAGGAGGTATAGGAGTATTTTGCAAGTTAAGATTGACATTAACATACATAAGACATTTACAACAAACAATTCTACACATGCATTCACTCACACATATTGCCATACATCTAGCCGGGAGATTGGTGGTTCGAATCCAGGTCATGTCATAAAATAGTGTAGGAGTAGGAGGTATAGGAGTATTTTGTTTGTGTTTTTAAAAGATGAGAGTTTCACCGCTGTTTTTATTTCGTAGCAGTGAAATAACTGCTACATTAGTCTGTGTCGTAGCATCTCCCATTCCCGTGGTATGTGCCTCATCAGATGGTACTGGGTCAAATCGAGAACACGAGAAAGTAACCCGTGATCAAACTCTGCATGGCAAGTAAACGCGGTTGTGGTTATGTACCGGGTTAAGCTAGGCTTGAATTGATTTTTTTTACTTATCTTATAGGAAGGAAAGTATTTTTTTTTTCACAGTCCTAGCTAGCCTAACACCGTACATAACCACAAGTTCACCCTCATTTTTCTTTTCTGTTTTCCAGAGCGGCAACATCCTTGCCAGTCTGATCGAGTACATTATGATCCTTCTAGTCCTCTTTTTCGTCATTTCCATCGTCAACACCATGGCCCAAGCCTATCACAAGCGAATACATAGCGCCAAGTCCAAGAAGTAGCGCTACAACCTCTCCTCACCCTCATTTTTCTTTTCTGTTTTTCAGAGCGGCAACATCCTTGCCAGTCTGATCGAGTACATTATGATCCTTCTAGTCCTCTTCTTCGTCATTTCCATCGTCAACACCATGGCCCAAGCCTATCACAAGCGAATACATAGCGCCAAGTCCAAGAAGTAGCGCTACAACCTCTCCCTCATTTTTCTTTTCTGTTTTCCAGAGCGGCAACATCCTCGCCAGTCTGATCGAGTACATTATGATCCTTCTAGTCCTCTTCTTTGTCATTTCCATCGTCAACACAATGGCCCAAGCCTATCACAAGCGAATACATAGCGCCAAGTCCAAGAAGTAGCGCTACAACCTCTCGCTACAGTAGTCACATCTGAAGCGCGCCCTACTGTCGATTTTCTGAAATAGACTTGTGTATAGAAGTAGCGAATACATAGCGCCAAGTCCAAGAAGTAGCGCTACAGCCTATCGCTACAGTCGAACCCGCGTCCTATCCCTTTCTTTGTAGGAACGCTACCTTCTACTCTAAGGTGACTAGCTTGGCTTCAAGGTCCAGCCTGAGTGGTGCTTTCTCTCTCTCTCAGCCAGCCTAGTTAGCTTAGTTGGTAGTGTGTCTGCCTTGTAAGCGCTAGGCCGCGGGTTGGATTCCCGCCCGGGGCGGATTTTATCCTGATGGGATAATGTTCGTTCTCGGAACGGCTGGCTTTCTCCTATCCTGTCTTCCTTCCCTCTTCGATTTCGGGACGATAAGACCATAGCTATCCTATCTTCCTTCTCTCTTCGATTTCGGGACGATAAGACCATAGCAGTTACAGTTCCCTCTGTAAAACCTCTTAAAAAAAAATCTCTGTCTCTCTCTCCCTTTCTTTCATCTCTCCCTTCCTCTCTATGCAGTTATTTTAACTCTCTCTCAGTTATAATGAGTTATAAGAATGCCAATACAATTTCCCGCATTGACTGGCTATCGAATCCATGACCCCCGAATTGCTACTCAAACAGGTTTAGTGGCTTACCATGAAGGTCCGCCAATGACTTCCCCTTGCCACCATAGTCTTGAGGAAGCATTGCGACGGGTAAGAGATTGCTCAATACTTCCGCGGATGAAGTTACGTGGAACTGAAAATAACCAGAAAACAAGAGGTGAGATTGAGCGAACGAAGAGAGAGTTCTAAACTTCTAAGGTCTTTTTTACTTTCTATTACTACAGTATAGCGAGCTATACTAGTAATGAAAGTATTGCAATCGGTCCGAATTTTCAAAATCGGGAAATGGTTGGAAACATCCGTTTTGGGATCCCCTGATGTCGAAAAAGTGGTTTTTAGCCCATGATCTGTACGTACGTACGTACGTACGTACGTACGTAACGTATGTACTACAGGTTTAAATGGGAAAAAGTAAAAAGTTGTATACAAAATATCTCAAGAACGGTTTGCCGTAGAGGTGAGATTGAGCGAACGAAGAGAGAGTTCTAAACTTCTAAGGTCTTTTTTACTTTCTATTACCACAGTATAGCGAGCTATACTAGTAATGAAAGTATTGCAATCGGTCCAAATTTTCAAAATCGGGAAATGGTTGGAAACATCCGTTTTGGGATCCCCTGATGTCAAAAAAGTGGTTTTTAGCCCATGATCTGTACGTATGTACGTACGTAACGTATGTACTACAGGTTTAAATGGGAAAAAGTAAAAAGTTGTATACAAAATATCTCAAGAACGGTTTGCCGTAAAGCGATGAAATTTGGTATGATATCCCGGTATGATCCAAGGACGCGACTGTAACAATTTGGTAATAATCGGATAGTCACCCATCCAGATATTAACCAAAGTAATTTTTGACTTGGCGGGGCAATGCCGCGCTAATTGATACCAAGGGCAAAGTAAACCCCCTTGACGAATGGAGTGTGCCTGAAGGCATATGATGTGTCGAGTATTAACCAAAGTAATTTTTGACTTGGCGGGGCAATGCCGCGCTAATTGATACCAAAAGGGCAAAGTAAACCCCCTTGACGAATGGAGTGTGCCTGAAGGCATATGATGTGTTCCAATCCACTTGACCTCATACACTCACCATATCCATGAGCTCTTTCTTCATAAACGGAGTCATCATGTTGATTACGATATCGACAAATGGAATGGCGTTGATCACATGATGTGTTCCAATCCACTTGACATACACTCACCATATCCATGAGCTCTTTCTTCATAAACGGAGTCATCATGTTGATTACGATATCGACAAATGGAATGGCGTTGATCATGTAGATCCCTTTCAAACGAACTGGGAGACCTTCCTGGAATAAATATTAATGAACATTAATAAATAAATAATCAGAGGTAAGAAGAAAAAGGATATATGTTGAACTGCTTAAATTCTTAGAATTTAAAGCTGTGTTCTCCACACATAGTCGACGCCGCGTCGACTGAAACCGTACACTGCCTCGACAACATAGATTCACCTCTTCATCTTGTCGGTCGACTGTGTGTAAACACAGCTTTAGATCATAGCAGACATAGACGGAGAGCCAAAACAAAAATCACAGAGATCTTGAAGCTGGTCAAGAAAGATTGATGCTGGTTCACAGTGTAGCAGGCCTCGGGTAGCTTGCTTGTATTTTTTTTGGTCAAATACATTACTTTCCTTCGTATAGGATAAGGAATTATTCATACCCAAAAAGCTTACTCCGAGGCATAGGTTCAGGGAACTTCATAGTTCACAGTGTAGCAGGCCTCGGGTGGCTTGCTTGTATTTTTTTCGGTCAAATACATTACTTTCCTTCGTATAGGATAAGGAATTATTCATACCCAAAAAGCTTACTCCGAGGTATAGGTTCAGGGGCAAACAGCCCTGAAGGATGAGTTAAGCTGCTACGAAGAGGATAAGGAAAGTAAAAACAACTCACCTGTACATATTGCAGCATATTCTTAAAGCCGGCCACATTGAGTCGCGGCAGATGGCCGAAACCGGTTCCGGTCATGTCATACACAATCAGATCACCGGCCGCCGACCCGGCCGTAGGTTCAGGGGCAAACAGCCCTAAAGGATGAGTTAAGCTGCTACGAAGAGGATAAGGAAAGTAAAAACAACTCACCTGTACATATTGCAGCATATTCTTGAAGCCGGCCACATTGAGTCGCGGCAGATGGCCGAAACCGGTTCCGGTCATGTCATACACAATCAGATCACCGGCCGCCGACCCGGCCGTGTTAAAAACGCCATCGGCCACCATAGTGTACAACTTGAGCACGTCGTTAAACACGTAGGCCGAAGGAGAGGTCTTGATCAACCGGACTAGAATGACACGGTACCCTTCGTCCGTGAGGCCGTCGAGAACGTAGTAACCTCTGTGGAGAAAAGAGGATGCCTAGGTAAACATTGGTTGTTAGGATTATTGAGATATTGGGAAAAATCCTACAATGCTGTAGTGAGCACCAGCACCAAAGTTGTGACATAATAACACAAAGAAATTGCATTTACAAAAAGAAAACTCACATTAACCACACCCAGTCTGAGTACCATGATGGGAAAAATCCTTCAATGCTGTAGTGAGCACCAAAGTTGTGACATAATAACACAAAGAAATTGCATTTACAAAAAGAAAACTCACATTAACCACACCCAGTCTGAGTACCATGAACAACATTGCTCAACTTTAAACTGATGTATTCAATGTGCTATCGCCGCACCCTGCGCTTCGCAGGTCATTCCGGTTTTTCGACTGGGGACCAGTTTTTTGATAATTCATTTCTTATGTAATCGTAATCTTTGAATTTGAACTTTTTCGAGGACAACCTACCTACAGACAGACTATTGTAGAAAACTGTAAGGTATTTTTAGTTTTAATTCCAACTGTATTATTGCACCATAATTTTCATTCTATCTTTTATCGTACCATAATTTTGATTCCAACTATTATCGTATGGTAATTTTGATTCGAATTATTGTATGATAATTTTCTCGTGTTCATCACAACACCCTCTGTTATACCGATCTTGAGAGAGGATGGTTGAATACTGACTAGAAGAGCACGGAACCCTTATAATTCTTATAAGTTCTATGTTAAATTTTAATGCCTAAGGAGAGGGTTTGATCAACCGGACTAGAATGACACGGTACCCTTCGTCCGTGAGGCCGTCGAGAACGTAGTAACCTCTGTGGAGAAAAGAGGATGGTTGAATACTGATTAGATGAGCACGGAACCCTTCTAAATTCCATGTTAAATTCCTAGGTCTAAGGAGACCCTTAGGTCAGCCACTCACTATCAGGTATATCAGGTACACCTGACAGGTGGACCTGATCAGGTGTACCTGTCAGATCTATCTGATAGTGGCCTGACAACATCGATGGTTTGGAAATTGTAGGGTAGCCACATCGTTGGTAAATGGAAATGGGTTACGTGGTTGGGGAACTATAACCGCTGTACTGATCTTAACCAAAAGTTTCGTGTAGTATCTTACTGTAAGGTATTTTTAGTTTTAATTCCAACTGTATTATTGCACCATAATTT
This sequence comes from Diaphorina citri, assembly GCF_000475195.1. Classification (NCBI taxonomy): domain Eukaryota; kingdom Metazoa; phylum Arthropoda; class Insecta; order Hemiptera; family Psyllidae; genus Diaphorina; species Diaphorina citri. The sequence goes on from NW_007378165.1 coordinate 62,494, forward strand.
TCATTCCATCTTTTATCGTACCATAATTTTGATCCCAACTATTATCGTATGGTAATTTTGATTCGAATTATTGTATGATAATTTTCTCGTGTTCATCACAACACCCTCTGTTATACCGATCTTAAACAAAGATCTTGAGTTTCGCGCTTAGTACTTACACAGTATCCATGGCTTTTCGGACCGACACCGATTCGGGGTCTCGGTTGCTGAAGTAGGTCGGATTCTTGAATCGGATTTTGAAGTAGTTCTCGATGCACTGTTTCGTCGTTTCCAGCTCATAGGAGCAGCTGTGATGAAATACGATCAGGTCTCTCTCTGTGAAACAGAAACATTTGGGAAGGAAGTGTTGAAAGGCCAGCCTAGTAAGCTTCAAGGGTAGCGTGTCTAGCTTTTCGGCGAATGGAGGGTAAAACCCATCGACCGACCATCAATCGATGTCGACTGAACCGTCAACAGTCCACACTACCTCGACAACACAGATTTACCTCGGTCGATCGACGGCCGGTCGACTATGTTTGGACACTCCTTTAGAGCTCACTCTACCAAGCCTCTTTCTTGAAAAAAAAGACAGTTACTTTGCTAACCTATGAATGAATGAAAGTAACCAGCAGCACGTGAAGTCTCAAAAATACTTTCTTGTTTCTTGCCCAAGAGTCGTGCCCCTTTGAAATAAATTTATTATTATATACATATATATAATACGCTCCGGAATCCCGCTAGTTCATCCCGAGGCATGGCCAAACTTGTAGAAAAGGCATGGCCGAACTTGTAGAAAATAATAAAAATACGGTCGCGCTGCGCGCTCCCTATTAGCTGCATAGTTATCAAACTAAAAAAGTAAAACATAAACGAAACTCAAAAAGTTGGTCGAGAGCGGAACATTTCTCTCCCGCAGTCTCTGCTTCCTGTGTATTTCTTATGGAGATTTTAGCGACTAGTCTATTGGGTTTTTGTCAGGGGACCTAGCAGGCCATGGGATTGGTCCACCACGACCAATCCAATTTCCGGGGAAAAATTGGTCTAGAACCTCACGGCTTCTTCTAGCGAAATGGGCAGGGGCACCATCATGTTGGTAGATCATTTGTCTTCTTCTAGCTAAGGGGACATCCTCTAACAATACCGGCAGCGTCTTCTGTTTCCCTCAGAAATGTGACATCTTCTGTAAGACGAGCAGGAAGAAGATAAGGACCAACTAAATTATCGCCAACAATACCAGCCCACACATTTACCCTAAATCGCCACTGATTGTGGACATTTTGAAAGGCATGGGGATTTTCAACACTCCAAATGTGAGAATTGTGGATATTGAACATTCCACTATTTGTAAAGCATGCTTCATCGGTCCAGAGAATATTTGTTTCAAAGGCTAGATCTTGATTTGCTTGTTGTAGGTACCACCTTGCAAAATTGAGTCTAGGTTCATAGTCTTGTGGGAGTAATGTTTTTCGCGTTTTTTGCCAAACATTTTGTTGTATCTCCGGTTTCGGTCGTTCGATTTTAAATAAATAATCAGAGGTAAGAAGAAAAAGGATATCTGTTGAACTGCTTAAATTCTTAGAATTTAAAGCTGTGTTCTCCACACATAGTCGACGCCGCCTCGACTGAAACCGTACACTATTCACCTCTTCATCTCGTCGGTCGACGAGGTCGACTATGTGTAGATCATAGCAGACATAGACGGTGAGCCAGATCATAGCAGACATAGACGGAGAGCCAAAATAAGATCAATCTCTAACATTTGACCTAACATTATATTCGGAATCTCTGATATATGTAATAGGTACCCAAGGAGAGAGAATAACTTGAAAAAAATTATGAACTAGCTAGGTTAGCTCTGAAGGTTCAAATCCCGCTAAGGGCGAACTTTATCCTAAACAGATAAGGTTCGTTCTCGGAACGGATGGTTTTCTCCTATCCTGTCCTTTTCTCTTCTATTTCGAGGAAGACCTCCTTTGTCATGGTTTCCTCTACCTTTTTTTTCACCAGTAATTTCCAGATAAAAGTGCTTGCCTAAATTTTTATTTAACATACCTACGTACATAGGTTACTATAACAAATTTGAAAACAAACAAAGAAAAGAACGTGGAATCCTTAGAAGTAGCAATTTAAAGTTTAAAAAATAGGGGAAAAATAGTTACCTATCTGCTTAGGTAGTAGGTATGTAGGTACGTACCTACCTACATAATAGGGGATTACCTATTTTTTAGGTAATATTTAAGTACTAATATCTAGGTACCTACCTAATATTAACAATTACCTATTTGTCATGGGAGAACAATTTTGTCTACTCGTGGCTATTGTTTTTGTCAGTCCCTTAGGAAACAATACTAGGGTATTAAAATAATACTAGGGTTTTTAGCCCGTCCTTCCTTTATTATTATGATAGTAATAAAAAAAGGTATAGTGGACGGGCTATTGTATTCGCTTCGGTGTTGTCAGTCTGTCTGTCTGTCAGTCTGACCCCATAGAAGGACTTATCCAAACCTGGTCGACCTATATATCAAATTAAAGGTCTTTTTACCAGGAACACGAAAGTGGTGGTGCAAATTTTGTCCAGAAAACCATAAAGCCAAAAAAAAAACAAAAAAAAAAAATGGTTTTTGGGGGATTTTTTTCACATTTTTCACACAAAATGAGCTCTGATCTTAAAATTTGTCGCGACGACCTATGAACTCAAAGCGAGAAAGTTTTAGATAACAGTCGATAATTTAAGACCGGTTTTAGCGTCACCTGTGTTAAGCTACGCCGAGAAAGGCCAATAAATGGATGGGTGACTTAAACATCATATTGGGAATAAAGGGAGAACGGGCTCTAGTCTTGATTTTAAATCATTACTTAAAAGTAAAATAGAAAAAAATCAAATCAAGAATAATAATAAACTGAATATTAAACAAATTAGGTACTGATTTTCTCTAATCACTACGGGCTAAAAAAATTCCCGGAGGGACGGGCCCTGCTTGTTATTACTATTATTTAAATGATAGGAACATAGGTAGGTATGTACTTAGGTAGGTATGTACCTACCTATGTACTTATTTATAGACTCGCTGAAGGACTTTAAACAGAGACCCTAAAAAAAAAAAAAAACATTATTTTTTATTTTATCCTTCTTGTCCTTGAAGACAAATGTGCACAATCACTGTGATATTAGTGAATATTTAACTCACAATACCATTATCTTAACTAAAATTATCGAACTCGTCCTGCTGATCTCAGGTACTATAGCATGTAAAAAACAATACAAAATATTTGAATTTATTATTAATTCGAAATTTCAGGAATCCATAAGGAAAACTTTCAAGATAAATACCTACCTACCTAAGCAAATCCATATTCCAAAAAGAAAAGCTGTCGCTCCCTGGGTGGTGTCAGCTCCAGCCCATGGCGTAGTGGTCACTGCACTCGCCTTGCACGCGGGAGACCGGGTTCGATTCCCGCAGGGTCAAGGATAATTTGTATCATGCAATTGACTGATCCGTGACTGGCTGTTGCGGGGCCCACTCAGCCTCGTGAGGAAAATGTATAGCTATGACGATGTAAATGCGCATAGCGACCGGTGCAGCATGGTAGCTGGTAAACATCGTGGTGTTAGGATTATTGAGATATTGGGAAAAATACCTACAATGCTGTAGTGGAGCCCAAAGTTGTGACATAATAAACACAAAGAAATTGCATTTACAAAAAGAGAACTCCACATTAACCAACCGCAGTCCTCTGAGTACCATGACAACATTGCCACTTTAAACCGCTGATGTATTCAATGTGGGCTATCGCCGCACCCGGCGCTTCGCAGTCATTCCGGTTTTTTCGACTGCGGCACAGTTTTTGATAAGTTCTTTTTATGTAATTCGGTAATCTTTGAATTTGAATTCTTTTCGAGGAAAATTACCTACAGACAGTATTGTAGACAGACATACACCTACTGTATACTAACTTATATGCACGGGTATGTACTTACATACATATGTACATAGGTAATAGGTTATGTATTCCTATAATGTCTTATGTAAGAATTGTAAGATTGACTATTTCAGTTTGTAAGTTCGTGGTCCAATCTTGTTCATCATCTTAAAATTCTTGAAGAAACTTCCTCGTTACATTTTGGTACCTATTTATTCTAAATTCCTTTACTCCAGTAGTCTAAACAAGGTCTCTTGTATTTCATACTGAATTGTTAGTCGTATGTATTATTCATTAACCTATCAAATATACGAGACCTTGTTTAGTTTAGACTGCTGGGGTAAAGGGACTTTTCAGTCCTATTCGGGCAGGATAAACAAGGTATATTCTATTCTATTCTATTGGTTTAATAATCTAGAATTCTAGACTTAGACCTAGTACCTACCTCGTACAATTTAAAAAAAAAAAACTTGGGTAATAGGTACATAATTACATACATACATAATTATGTCTCGGAAAATATAGGATTCAAGTTGTGTTACACCAACGTAATGCTGATTCTTGTTTTTCAATGTAATGTCATACCCCCCTCAGGGCTGTATTTAGGGAACAGGCCCCCTTAGCCCCCCTTGAACTTTTCTTTCTTCCTCCCCTCCCCCAATAAGCCACTGCTTGAATTCTCGCCCCCCTCCCCTCCTTGGTGATACGGGCCTGAACCACCTTGTTCTAATAACTATTCATAAAGTAGACACAGGAATGTTAAGTTTCCCAACAAAGTCTCCTCTGACTTCATTGGTAATTCTAACCTTGAAATGAGACCGCACGTGTAAGGGATGGAATACCAGAATACATCCTCGAGTAAAGTAATACAGAATACATACTTGAGAAAGGTAACAACCTCCTTGGCCGAGTGGGCTAACCTATGAGCTTGCACGCAGGAGGCCTGGGTTCGATTCCCGGCGGGGCCGAGTATTTTTTCGGCTCTGTGCTTGGAGTTCGGGGTGCAATCAGCCTCGTGAAGACAAGTACTTTAATCGAGTAGCGACCAGTGGCGGCATCACAAGTCAAAGAAATAAGCGATGATAAATAAGATGATTGAGTAAATGAAAGACTTGTAACACTGTGATACCCACAAAGTTGTAATTTGGATTTTTTTATGTATCTAGGTATGTAAAAAAAAAACTTAGTATAGTCACTTTATTTCAATTATACTCCTAAGGAGAGAGAATAACTTGAAAATTTTATGAACTAGCTAGCTTAGCTCTGAAGGTTCAAATCCCGCCCAGGGTGAACTTTATCCTAAACAGATAAGGTTCGTTCTCGGAACGGCTGGTTTTCTCCTATCCTGTCCTTTTCTCTTCTATTTCGAGGAAGACCTCCTTTGTTATGATGGTTCCCTCTACCTTTTTTTTCACCAGTAATTTCCAGATAAAAGTGCTTGCCTAAATTTTTATTTAACATATACCTATGTACGTAGAAACCTACGTACATAACCTAGATTTCTACGTAGGTATAACAAATTTGAAAATAAAGAACGAAAAGAACCTGGAATCCTTAGAAGTAGCAATTTAAAGTTTAAAAAATAGGGGAAAAATAGTTACCTATCTGCTTAGGTAGTAGGTATGTAGGTACGTACCTACCTACATAATAAGGTATTACCTATTTTTTAGGTAATATTTAAGTAGTTATCTACTAATATCTAGGTACCTACCTAATATTAACAATTACCTATTAGTCATGGGAGAACAATTTTGTCTACTCGTGGCTATTGTTTTTGTCAGTCCTTTAGGAAACAATACTAGGGTATTAAAATAATACTAGGGTTTTTAGCCCGTCCTTCCTTTATTATTATGATAGTAATAAAAAAAGGTATAGTGGACGGGCTATTGTATTCGCTTCGGTGTTGTCAGTCAGTCTGACCCCATAGAAGGACTTATCCAAACCTGGTCGACCTATATATCAAATTAAAGGTCTTTTTACCAGGAACACGAAAGTGGTGGTGCAATTTTGTCTAGAAACCAGTAAAGCAAAAAAAAAAAAAAAAAAAACAAAAACAAAAAAATAGTTTTCACACTCACAATAGAGCTCGTGACTGTGAAATTTTCGCGACGAACCTATGAACTCAAAGCGAGAAAATTTTAAGATGTAGATCACAGTCGGATAATTTAAGACCGGTTTTACGGTCACATGTTGTTAGCTACGCGGAAGGCAATAAATGGATGGGTGACTTAAACATTATATTGGGAATTAAAGGGAGACGGGCTCTGTCTTGATTTAAATCATCACATTGAAAGTAAAATCCAAATCAGAATAATAATATAACTGGATATTAAACAAATATGTAGGTAGTATAGGTACTGATTTCTTCTAATCACTACGGCTACACAACATTCCGGAGGGACGGCGCCAGTTTGTTATTATTATTATTTAAATGATAGGAAAATAAGTAGGTAAGTACATAGTATGTACCCTATACCTATGTACTTATTTATAGCGACTCGCTGAAAGACTTTAAAAAAAAACCCTAAAAAAAAAAAAAAAAAAAACATTAATGTCTATTTAATTTGTTGAAGACATGTGCACCATCACGGATATAGTGATATACCCACAACCAATTATTATTATCGAAAACTCGTCCTCGTCCTTGGGTCCTTACATAAAAAAAAAAAAAATATTTGAATTTATTAATTCGAAATTTCAGGAATCCATAAGGAAAACTTTCAAGGCTAAATACCTACCTACCTAAGCAAATCCATATTCCAAAAAAGAAAAGCTGTCAGCTCCCATGGCGTTGTGGTCAGTCAGCTCCCATGGCGTAGTGGTAACTTCACTCGCCTTGCACGCGGGAGACCCGGATTCGATTCCCGGCAGGGTCAAGAAATTTGTATCATGCAAATGACTGATCCCGTGACTGGCTGTTGCGGGGCCCACTCAGCCTCGTGAGGAAAATGAGTAGCTATGACATGTAAATGCGCATAGCGACCGGTGCCAGCATGGTAGGTAAACATGGGTTGTTAGGATTATTGAGATATTGGGAAAAATCCTACAATGCTGTAGTGAGCACCAAAGTTGTGATATAATAACACAAAGAAATTGCATTTACAAAAAGAAAACTCACATTAACCACACCCAGTCTGAGTACCATGAACAACATTGCTCAACTTTAAACTGATGTATTCAATGTGCTATGATGCTATCGCCGCACCCTGCGCTTCGCAGGTCATTCTGGTTTTTCGACTGGGGACCAGTTTTTTTGATAATTCATTTCTTATGTAATCGTAATCTTTGAATTTGAACTTTTTCGAGGACAACCTACCTACAGACAGACTATTGTAGACAGACATACATACCTAAGTATACCTAATGCACGGCTATGTACTTACATACATAAGTACATAGGTAATAGGTATGTATTCCTATAATCATATAATGTCTTATGTAAGAAATGTAAGATTGACTATTTTAGTTTGTAAGTTCGTGGTCCAATCTTGTTCATCATCTTAAAATTCTTGAAGAAACTTCCTCGTTACATTTTGGTATTTATTCTAAATAAAAGGGTCTATTCTACAATAGGAAGAACAGATTTCCTGAACAAAAAATCATAATTCCAATTTTAGACAGCCGTTCCAACAAATCTCATCTATACAATGTTAAAAACTTAGAACTTTCAAGGGTATACACAACACTTGGTAAAACAAATTAAAATCAATAGGGGAAAATGAAACTGAAGATGCCGTAACTGGCGAAACCCGGTATGGCAGTGAATAAAATAATATTGTAAAACAAAAAAAGCGATCTGTTTTTCATTTCCCCCTATTGAAATCTCATCTGTTTAGGCTTTAGGAGTTCTCCCAGGGCGGGAATCGAGCCCACTTATAGCTTACAACTTACAAGGTAGGCGTGCTACCCGAGAAGCTGACTAGACTGCCGAAAAGTTCCTTTACTCCAGTGGTCTAAACAAGGTCTCTTGTAGATATTTTATACTGAATTGTTAGTCGTAATGTATTTTTCATTAACCCGAGACCTTGTTTAGACTGCCGGGGTAAAGGGACTGTTCAATCCTATTCTATTTTATTGGTTTAATAACCTAGACTTAGACCTAGTGCCTACCTCGTACAATTTTTTTTTAAACTTGGGTAATAGGTACATAATTACATACATATGTCTCGGAAAATATGGGATTCAAGTTGTGTTACACCAACGTAATACTGATTCTTGTTTTTCAATGTAATGTAATACCCCCCTCAGGGCTGTATTTAGGGAACAGGCCCCCTTAACCCCCCTTGAACTTTTGTTTCTTCCTCCCCTCCCCCAATAAGCCACTGTTTGAATTCTCGCCCCCCTCCCCTCCTTGGTGATACGGGCCTGAACCACCTTGTTCTAATAACTATTCATAGAGACATAGAGTAGACACAGGAATGTTAAGTTTCCCAACAAAGTTTCCTCTGAGCCTCTGACTTGATTGGTAATTCTAACCTTGAAATGAGACCGCACGTGTAAGGGATGGAATACCAGAATACATACTCGAGTAAAGTAATACAGAATACATACTTGAGTAAAGTAATACAGAATACATACTTGAGTAAAGTAATACAGAATACATACTTGAGTAAAGTAATACAGAATACATACTCGAGTAAAGTTATACAGAATACATACTTGAGTAAAGTAATACAGAATACATACTCGAGTAAAGTTATACAGAATACATACTTGAGTAAAGTAATACAGAATACATACTCGAGTAAAGTTATACAGAATACATACTTGAGTAAAGTAATACAGAATACATACTCGAGTAAAGTTATACAGAATACATACTTGAGTAAAGTAATACAGAATACATACTCGAGTAAAGTTATACAGAATACATACTTGAGTAAAGTAATACAGAATACATACTCGAGTAAAGTTATACAGAATACATACTTGAGTAAAGTAATACAGAATACATACTCGAGTAAAGTTATACAGAATACATACTTGAGTAAAGTAATACAGAATACATACTCGAGTAAAGTTATACAGAATACATACTTGAGTAAAGTAATACAGAATACATACTCGAGTAAAGTTATACAGAATACATACTTGAGTAAAGTAATACAGAATACATACTCGAGTAAAGTTATACAGAATACATACTTGAGTAAAGTAATACAGAATACATACTCGAGTAAAGTTATACAGAATACATACTTGAGTAAAGTAATACAGAATACATACTCGAGTAAAGTTATACAGAATACATACTTGAGTAAAGTAATACAGAATACATACTCGAGTAAAGTTATACAGAATACATACTTGAGTAAAGTAATACAGAATACATACTCGAGTAAAGTTATACAGAATACATACTTGAGTAAAGTAATACAGAATACATACTCGAGTAAAGTTATACAGAATACATACTTGAGTAAAGTAATACAGAATACATACTCGAGTAAAGTTATACAGAATACATACTTGAGTAAAGTAATACAGAATACATACTCGAGTAAAGTTATACAGAATACATACTTGAGTAAAGTAATACAGAATACATACTCGAGTAAAGTTATACAGAATACATACTTGAGTAAAGTAATACAGAATACATACTCGAGTAAAGTTATACAGAATACATACTTGAGTAAAGTAATACAGAATACATACTCGAGTAAAGTTATACAGAATACATACTTGAGTAAAGTAATACAGAATACATACTCGAGTAAAGTTATACAGAATACATACTTGAGTAAAGTAATACAGAATACATACTCGAGTAAAGTTATACAGAATACATACTTGAGTAAAGTAATACAGAATACATACTCGAGTAAAGTTATACAGAATACATACTTGAGTAAAGTAATACAGAATACATACTCGAGTAAAGTTATACAGAATACATACTTGAGTAAAGTAATACAGAATACATACTCGAGTAAAGTTATACAGAATACATACTTGAGTAAAGTAATACAGAATACATACTCGAGTAAAGTTATACAGAATACATACTTGAGTAAAGTAATACAGAATACATACTCGAGTAAAGTTATACAGAAGCACACACCGGAATTATTTGTTTCGCAACAGTGGAACAAAATAAATGTTGCGAAACAAATGTTTCGAATGTTGAGCAACTTTCAAGATAAAACCTAGGTATAGTAGCCATACACTTTGAAGACAAGAAAAAAGTTTTCATAAAAATAAGTCTGGAGAGAAACAAAAGTTGCTAGATTGTCGAGAAACATTTTCTAAATTGTTGCGAAACATTTTTTCCGATGAAAATGTTGCTGATGCATAGCTAAGCATCAGCTTCAATAGAGGATACGCCACTGAATTAAAGTTAATGCAATATGCATAGTAGCCATACACTTTGAAGACAAGAAAAAAGTTTTCATAAATAAGTCTGGAGAGAAACAAAAGTTGCTAGATTGTCTAGAAACATTTTCTAAATTCTTGTGAAACAATTTTTCCGATGAAAATGTTGCTGATGCATAGCTAAGCATCAGCTTCAATAGAGGATACGCCACTGAATTAAAGTTAATGCAATATGCATTTGTTTAATATTCAGTTTATTATAATTATTCTTGATTTGATTTTACTTTCATGTAATGATTTAAAATCAAGACTAGAGCCCGTTCTCTGATTTGTTTCAGTGTGGAGTGTGGTTATTGAAAGTAAACAATTCTCTTTTTAGTTTTAAGCTATTTTTTTATTTTTCATTTTTTTAAATATATATACCTATATATATATTTTTTATGAACTACACCCACCTATACGGGACTAACCCTTTTTACAAAATCACAAAAACACCACAATACATATTTTTAACTTATTGTTAGGCACGGATCCACAAATAGTTGACCTCCCACCTCCAAGTTAATCAGATATGTAACATAATAGTGACAAAAAATGACCTAAGATCAATCTCTAACATTTGACCTAACATTATATTCGGAATCTCTGATATAATAGGTACCTAAGGAGAGAGAATAACTTAAACCTGCCTCGGTGGTGTAGTGGTCAAGGCGCTCGCCTGGTAAACAGGAGGGCGTCCCGGCCGAGGTATGGAATTTTATCCTCAATATAATTTGAGAATTTGACCACAATAATAGTAGTAGCCTACTGCTGGAGTAAAGGGACTTTTCAGTCCTATGCAAGCAGTATAAATAAGCACTATTATTATTATTAAAAATTTTATGAACTAGCTAGCTTAACTCTGAAGGTTGAAATCCCGCCCAGGGTGAACTTTATCCTAAACAGATAAGGTTCGTTCTCGGAACGGCTGGTTTTCTCCTATCCTGTCCTTTTCTCTTCTATTTCGAGGAAGACCTCGTTTTGTTATGGTTCCCTCTACCTTTTTTTTTCACCAGTAATTTCCAGATAAAAGTGCTTGCCTAAATTTTTATTTAACATACCTACGTAGGTTTCTATAACAAATTTGAAAACAAAGAAAGAAATGAACGTGGAATCCTTAGAAGTAGCAATTTAAAGTTTAAAAAAAAGGGGAAAAATAGTTACCTATCTGCTTAGGTAGTAGGTATGTAGGTACGTACCTACCTACATAATAAGGTATTACCTATTTTTTAGGTACACTATTCACCTCTTCATCTCGTCGGTCGACGAGGTCGACTATGTGTAGATCATAGCAGACATAGACGGTGAGCCAGATCATAGCAGACATAGACGGAGAGCCAAAACAAAAATCACAGAGATCTTGAAGCTGGTCAAGAAAGATTGATGCTGGTTACCGGGCGATTGTAATTTTTAACTTCATAGTTCACAGTGTAGCAGGCCTCGGGTAGCTTGCTTGTATTTTTTTCTTTTTTTTTTGGTCAAATACATTACTTTCCTTCGTATAGGATAAGGAATTATTCATACCCAAAAAGCTTACTCCGAGGCATAGGTTCAGGAATATTTAAGTACTAATATCTAGGTACCTACCTAATATTAACAATTACCTATTAGTCATGGGAGAACAATTTTGTCTACTCGTGGCTATTGTTTTTGTCAGTCCCTTAGGAAACAATAATACTAGGGTATTAAAATAATACTAGGGTTTTCAGCCCGTCCTTCCTTTATTATTATGATAGTAATAAAAAAAGGTATAGTGGACGGGCTATTGTATTCGCTTCGGTGTTGTCAGTCTGTCATTAGATATATGTATAATATAAGATGATTAGGTATCTGATGAAGTAATGCAGCATGCAAAAAATGTTTTTGTCAATGATAAATGATTTTGCAATCAGGTACTTGTAAATTGCCAGCAAGTCACAACTTACGTGATTGGGTAGGTAATAATCTAATAGGTAATTGAGAGGTGATATTTAAGAATTTAGGTGCTTCTCTTAAGAGTCTTAAGCAATGTTCACACATAGTCGACGCCCGTCGATAGAAAAAGGTGAATCTACTTTATCTTTTAAGGATAAAGATCGCCCCGAAGGGGAATCGAACCAGCGACCTAGAGCTTACAAGGCAGACTACCTTCCAAGCTAAGGAGGCTGGTATGTCAAAAAATAAATAAGATAATTGATCTCTTTCGGGGCGATAAGACCACGCGGCAGTTACAGTTCCCCTAATAATAAGCGGTCAAACTTTCTTGACATGGCGGGGCGGAGCGCTACCGCGCTCCTTAATTAAAAAAAAAAAAAACAGCTTAAATTTACATTGAAAAGTATTAGGACGGACATGTGGGTTTAAGTCGAGTTTTACCACTGTGGATTGTCTCAGGATTTGAGTTCAATTCGAGGTTGACCAGGGTATTAAGAATAGGGAAATCCTCGTTTCATCTCAAATTCTCAACCTTGAGTTGGTAAACCCCGGCATCGAGTACACTTACCTACTGATTTTCTTTGAGAAGAGTCTGCTCCAAAACTGTCCAGGGGTAGAAAGGTACATGGTACATATTAATATTTAGGTACGTTGATTTCGGGAACGAGGCCCATGTGTGACGTTATGCGCAGCACAACGCATTGAGAGGGGAAGAGGGTCCCCTCCCCTCCTGCCCGGGACCCGGGAAACTTCAAAATTCCAATCTTGTTTATTTTGTAAGTTTGTTTAGAGTTGTGGATATTGTGCACTGTGCAGTTACATATATAATATGTGACCGCTATACAAAAACCTGTTCATCATCATCATCATTATCATCATCATCATCTGAGTTTGAGTTTAGCAGTTTACACTTACAGAAACTGTAAGTTACATTTTAAACTGTAAGTTACTGTTTAGTGTTTATGTTTAGTAACACCGACCAGCGGCGATAGCACGTTGAATGCTATCGCCGTTCTCCCTTTATTCCTTTTAATGTTCTTGTAAGTTTGTTTAGAGTTTAGAGTTGTGGATATTGTGCAGTTACATGTGACCGCTAGGTATACAAAAACCTGTTCATCATCATCATCATCATCATCATCATCTGAGTTTAGCAGTTTACACTTACAGAAACTGTAAGTTACATTTTATTAGTCTGTCTCTGTTTAGTGTTTATGTTTAGTAACACCGACCAGCGGCGATAGCACGTTGAATGCTATCGCCGTTCTCCCTTTATTCCTTTTAATGTTTCCTAATAAGTACCAGAGATGTGCAAAATGCTTTTGAAAACCAATTTGAAATGCAAAATGTAAAATGCCTCTAGAAAACCAATTTAAAATGCAAGATATTTAAGACACCCATCCATTTATTGGCCTTGCTTGGCGTAGCTTAACATAGGTGATGCTAAAACTGGTCTTAAATTATTGACTGAAGTAGTGACGTGTTATCTAAAACTTTCTCACTTTAAGTTCATAGGTTGTCGTGACAAATTTCAAGATCAGAGCTCATTTGTGTGAGAAAATCCCCCAAAAACCATTTTTTTGGCTTTCTGGTTTTCTGGACAAAATTTGCACCACCATTTTTGTGTTCCTGGTAAAAAGACCTTTAATTTGATATATATAGGTTGACCAGGTTTGGATAAGTCCTTCTATGGGAACAGACAGACTGACAGACACACAGACAACTCCAAAGTTAATATAATAGTCCATCCACTATACCTTTTATTATTACTATTGTAATTAAAGGAAGGACGGGCTAAAAACCAAGGAGCTCATACCTATACCTCCATGGTAAGAACTGCTATCTGTTATCAAATGAATCAACTGAATCCAGCTCAAGCAATCAAATCTAGCTCAGAATAAACAGTTTTAATTACGATTTATTATTTTACTTTACATTTGCTGTCAACAAGTGTCGTCTTTTCTTGATTGAAGCCTGATTCCTGATTGATGGTTCTCTAGACTTGGTGGTAGAGGTAAGGTAATTAAATCTTGTGGTAGGTACCTGCCTAGAATTAGAACCTAGGATATCAAGATCAGTGACTTTTGTGAGAGACCCTGACCAACCAGTGTTTCATTGAACTCATCAAATGAGAAAATTAATAAGGCATTTTATTTTTAAGAGATCAGTGACTTTTGTGAGAGACCCTGACCAACCAGTGTTTCATTGAACTCATCAAATGAGAAAATTAATAAGGCATTTTATTTTTACCATGTTTGTATATGGAAGTATATTCAAACCAATTCAATCTTTAATCCATATCAGGGATCAGTTTCTGATTTGCTCTTTACTTACTCACTATCAGGTAGATCTGACAAGTACACCGGATCAGGTATACCTGACACCTAATGAGCACACACACTATCAGGTAGACCTGATGTCATGAGGTCTACCTGATAGGGAGTGGCTGCCCAAAGATGTTGAAAACTGGTAACAGATCAGGCGTACCTGATAGAACCATCACACAATCATCAGATCTCTCATGTGTCAGTTGGAACTGATTGAATTTCCATCAGGTACCTAGGTATCAGTTCTCCATCAGTTTGCCTCATAGACATATTATTGCTGCCACACACTATCAGTGCCCTAAATCACCAAAGTATGAAAAAGTATTTACAATTCCATATTTCAATATGATTCGTCCAAATTGAAAATTCTGCTTTTCCATTGGCTATTACACTTGTAAGATACTTTTCCATACTTTGGTGATTTAGGGCACAGGTAAAACTGACATCAGGTGTACCTGATAATGAGAGGCTGGCCTGAGCATACAAAAAAATGTCTGATGCCTGAATTGATATAATGATATTGATATCAATAGGTACCTGATTTGGTGTGAATTGACATGATCGTAGTTGTAGACAAGATATTGTAGTTAATGTGACTAGGTGTTCATCAGTGGCGTAGCGTGGTCTAAATTCAAGTGTAAGGCGTGTAGGGTACTAATTTCCATCATCCATGCTCTTCATGGATTGGCATAGCTCTTTTACTGTAGACTGAACCACTGTTTGGACCTTCGCCCCCCCTCAATAAAATCCTTTTAAGGGGCCTGTATGTTTATGAATTATGACTATAGGTAAAATACTAGTTCTTAGGCCAGCCACGCACCCTGAGAGCGTCTGACAGACCTACCTAGGTCTGTATGAACGCGGTCTGTCACACGGTCTGAGCGTAAGTGCAGGCGGGCCTTAGGAATAATCCTGCCAGGAAAGGCTTTAAAAAATGTTCTGCTGTGAAGGGACGAAGTTTGAGGCACGCAGGGACGAAGTTTGAGGCACGCTGACTCAGGAAGACCTGCGAGGAAAGTGTTTCCCTCACCTATCCTTAATGTCGACTGTCCCATACCTATACCTTCCTAATCTTGGGTAATATAATATCCTTGACGGTAGAGATAATGCTAAATAGAATTGTGAGATACCTATGTACGTATATGTAGATTTTGTAGATATTGATGTAGATATAATAGATCACTTACCTTCTTGTTATGTGACACATGTAACTCACCTGACAAAATATACAGGGGGATCCAAACATACAGGGGGAAAAAAAATCTACAATCTTCTTTCACCTATTCGTGAACGTAAAGTTTGACCAAAAGAATTCACCCTTGCCGGGATTTGAACCCACATCACCTCAATCCTTCAGGTTGAAATGATACCTGCGCACAAACAGCCAAGGGCGTAGCCAGCCTCTCGTGAAAGGGGGGGCAGCTTTCGAAAATTAGGTACCTATTTTTCTTGGCCTATATACATATGCATAAAAAAAATCTATACGAGTAATCTTCTTTCAAATCTTTCACCTATTCGTGAACGTAAAGTTTGACCAAAAGAATTCACCCTTGCCGGGATTTGAACCCACATCACCTCAATCCTTCAGGTTGAAATGATACCTGCGCACAAACAGCTTTTTAAGTTCAATTTGATGTGTATAGGCTTAACACGGCTATTAGCTAAGAGGTATTTACTACTGTTCGGGCCAAAAAGTAGGTTTATAAAATCCACCCCTGATGGTCAATTTTGGAGACCGCTGGCATAATTGATAATATTGTTCCCACGTAAAGGACAGCACATGGTCGAAGCTGTGTTAGAAAACCTCTAACTGTTTTTCTACAAAATACCTAATGAACGGGTATGTACTTACATACATAAGTACATAGGTAATAGGTTATGTATTCCTATAATGTCTTATGTAAGAATTGTAAGATTGACTACCTATTTCAGTTTGTAAGTTCGTGGTCCAATCTTGTTCATCTTAAAATTCTTGAAGAAACTTCCTCGTTACATTTTGGTATTTATTCTAAATTCCTTTACTCCGGTAGTCTAAACAAGGTCTCTTGTATTTCATACTGAATTGTTAGTCGTATGTATTATTCATTAACCTATCAAATATACGAGACCTTGATTAGACTGCTGGGGTAAAGGGACTTTTCAGTCCTATTCGGGCAGGATAAACAAGGTATATTCTATTCTATTTTATTGGTTTAATAACCTAGACTTAGACCTAGTACCTACCTCGTACAATTTTTTTTTGAAACTTGGGTAATAGGTACATAATTACACACATATGTCTCGGAAAATATAGGATTCAAGTTGTTTTACACCAACGTAATGCTGATTCTTGTTTTTCAATGTAATGTAATACCCCCCTCAGGGCTGTATTTAGGGAACAGGCCCCCTTAACCCCCCTTGAACTTTTGTTAAAATCTTCGTCACAAAAATGGAATAAAATAAAAATGGGTATTTTCTCAGAAAAAAAAAAATAATAATAATAATAATAAAAAAACAGAACTGACCAATTTCACTAGGCAATTCCGTAGATTAGAATGAGTATTCCTTACTTAGTGGTATGTACTGATCTACTGATTATGCGAATTCACCCTCCAGGCACGAATGGGTAAACACACTAGTATTGAGAATGGGTATCCACAGAACACGAGTTATGACGTTATGAGAGTACCTACCTATTGTATAATATTAAACTTCCTACTACCAGAGATTGGTGTATAGGTACTAGCTGGTTTACGGATCTATACTAAACTAAGTTGAGTAGGTCACTATCACTACAGAGTCTACAAGAGTACACCTACTATTCCAAACTCACGTAAAACATTGTAACGCGAGACGTTCACAAAGTTTTGTGTGGGGGCACGTTTGGTCCAGTGGTAACGCACTTGCTTGCCATGCAGAAGGTCCCGGGTTCGAATCCCACCATCGACAAAAATTTGTACTCGTTTTTCGATTGTATAATATCAAACTTCCTACTACCAGAGATTGGTGTATAGGTACTAGCTGGTTTACGGATCTATATACTAAACTAAGTTGAGTAGGTCACTATCACTACAGAGTCTACAAGAGTACCTACACCTACTATTCCAAACTCACGTAAAACATTGTAACGCGAGACGTTCACAAAGTTTTGTGATAATTCTACTATACCAAGTATACCAGGCCGTATTTAAGGGTCCGAGGGGGCTTTATTTTCGCTCTTTTACTGTAGACTGGACCACTGTTTGGACCTTTGCCCCCTTAATAAAATCCTTTTAAGGGACCTGCATGTTTATGAATTATGAATACTAGTTCTTAGGCTAGCCACGCACCCTGAGACCTAGGTCTGTATGAACGCGGTCTGTCACACGGTCTGAGCGTAAGTGCAGGCGGGCCTTAGGAATAATCCTGCCAGGAAAGGCTTTAAAAAATGTTTTGCTGTGAAGGGACGAAGTTTGAGGCACGCAGGGACGAAGTTTGAGGCACGCTGACTCAGGAAGACCTACGAGGAAAGTGTTTCCCTCACCTATCCTTAATGTCGACTGTCCCATACCTATACCTTCCTAATCTTGGGTAATATAATGACTCAGTAACTTTGTGAAGGTTCATTTTAAATATCTAAATATGAAAATAACTTTTACTCTTCACGTCATGTTACAAACTTACAATAACATAAACCTATCAACCAAAACCAGTGAAGAGTAACTTCCTGAAAAGAATAGCCTCAACACTAAGTGTAAAATGGAATAAGTGCATCAGCCAGTCATCAGGGTGGATAAAAACTAAGGTCCAAATAGCCATAATACGGGCAGTGTCCCTGAGGCTGCGAGGGACCCGGTACAAGGCCAGAAGTTTGAACTTGGAAGATGGAGCAGGGGTTCCCTAGTGTGATGTTTTCTGGAGATGTTTTTTTTTTTTTTATGCACAAATGTTTTATTAGAAATAAATGTGTCTTCTCTTCTTTTTAAAAAAAGAGACAGTTCACTGAAGTACAGGTGAAGAGTAAAAGTTATTTTCATATTAGAAATCTTATTTTCATTTTGGTATTTCTCCTCTTCTCAAGTTCGTTTCCCCCCTATTTTGGCGTGATAGCGCCTGTACTAAACCATTCTTCCTCTCCTTCTCCTTCTTCTTGTTTTTCTTCATCTTCTTCTCCCTTTTCTTCTTCTCCATCTTTTTCATCTCCTTCCTCTTTTCCTTCGTGTTCTTGTTCTTCTCTTCCTCCTCCTCCTTCATTTGACTCTTCTTCTCTTTCTCCTCCTATCTCTTCCTTTATCTCCTCCGTCTTTATCTCCTTCTTTTGACGGTTGGTTTACTGATCTTCTTCTATTTTTGCTTCTTCGTTCCCTTCTTATTCTCTTTTCCTCCTCCTATCTCTTCTTTTCTTCTCCTCCGTCTTTATCTCCTTCTTTTGACGGTTGGTTTACTGTTCGGGACCGTCACCCTTGAAGAGTAATGTAAAGCGGGGTAAAAACAACATCTCTGGAGACCGCTCTGCCACGTAAATTACTCACTGGAACGTCTCGTCTTTCCGTTTTCTACCCGTTCCCACATTTACAGTATATTTATTTCGTCCTCCTCCTCCTTCTTCTTCTTCCCTTTTTATTTTTATCCATTCTCAGATTTACACTATATTTATTTGCACCTCTCTTTTCTCATCTTCTTGACACTTTTTTCCTCTCCTTTCGTTCTCCTTCTTCTTTTCCCCTCTTCTTTTTTTCCATTCCATCGACGATTCTGACACCTCGCCATAAGGTATATAGCTTCTAAAAAGAAGAAGAAGAATAAGAAGGAGGACAAGAAGAAGAAATAGAAGAAGAAGAAGAAGAAGAAGAAGAAGAAGAAGAAGAAGAAGAAGAAGAAGAAGAAGGCGGTTCGTATTTTATACCAATAAATACCATTCTTCGTGTGAAGCAAATACAAAGTTATTTTCGGGTCCCATAATTTTTAGACCTCTCGATTCCGAAACGTTTTCTTTGCTTTGTACCTAGGTTCCAATTTTTTTTTTAGAAAGGTACCTACGGCCCTTTTTTTTTAAAGGAAGATATACTGTATAGAAAATTTTGCCTTTTTTTTAAGAGGTTTGACAGAGGGAACTGTAACTGCTATGGTCTTATCGTCCCGAAATCGAAGAGAAAAGAAAGACAGGATAGTAGAAAGCCAGCCGTTCCGAGAACGAACATTATCCCATCAGGATAAAATCCGCCCCGGGCGGGAATCGAACCCGCGGCCTAGCGCTTACAAGGCAGACGCACTACCAACTCAGAAAAAAAAGTATTTCAATACTACACAGAACTCTGTTCATTTCATTGTACTTCTCGAGAACATTTCCCCAGATGAATTATCTCGCTTAGAATTAATGTGAATCCATTAAGCATACTGCTGGGTCCCGAGATTAATATACTGGGTTTCGGATCAGAGGGAGAAACGATGGTTCTGGAACGTCAAGACCAGTGCTAGAACGTCAGACAAACAAAATTGAATATTACGAATGAGGGATTTATATTTCAGTCTGGTCTGACTGAGGGACTATAAACAGAGAGTAGATCAGCGTCTAGCTAGGGGACTATAAACAGGGAGTACACTAGTCCAAATTTCCTCACGCTATTTAGGGGACTATAAACAGGGAGTACAATTGTCCAAATTTCCTCACGCTATTTAGGGGACTATTTGAGATGTACATCATTCAGTGAATTGAAGAGTGTGGCGAACAACAGAAATGAGTGGCTTCACAGACAAGGCCTAGCCTTTAGATATTGGGTAGCAACCTCCTTGGCCGAGTGGGTATCACACTAGGCTTGCACGCAGGAGGCCTGGGTTCGATTCCCGGCGGGGCCGAGTTTTTTTCGGCTCTGTGCTTGGAGTTCGGAGTGCAATCAGCCTCGTGAGGACAAGTACTTTAATCGAGTAGCGACCAGTGGCGGCAGTAGGTACAAGTCAAAGAAACGAGCGATGATAAATAATTATGATGATTGAGTAAATGAAAGACTTGTAATACTGTGATACCTACAAAGTTGTAATTTGGATTTTTTACGTATCTATGTACAAAAAAAAAAAAAAAAAAAAAAATTAGTATAGTCACTTTATTTCAATCTAACTTTCCGTTCGGGTTCAATAGTTACTTGCATACGTGGCGGGAAAACATAGTACCTACCTACCTACCTACATAGGTACGTCCAGAAATACCTAATATACCTATCTATGATTTTATCTATTCTAACCAACCTCAGTGGTGCAGTGGTTAGCGCGGTGGACTCGGGATTTGGAGGTTGGTGGTTCGAGTCCAAGTCAAGTCATAAAATTTAGCGTAGTGCATTAAGCAGGGAACGACATTTGTGACAAGCATTTATGCTTAACACAATTAAAATTCCTTTTATCCTCGTCCTTGTCACTTCCGTTCTTTTCTCTTCTCATCCATCTTCTTCTTCTTCTTCTTCTTCTTCTTCTTCTTCTTTTCCACTTTATTCTCCTTCATCCTCTCTTCCCTCTACTCCTATCTTTCTCCTCTCCTCTTTCTCTTATCATACTCTTTCTCTTCTTCTTATTTTTGTCTCCTTCTTCCTCCATTTCTCATTCTTCTCCCCTCCTTTCTCTCTTCCTTCTCCTCCTTCTCCTCCTTCAGTCATCCTTTTTCTCTCCATTCTGATTATGACTTTATGTTATTTTCATTGTTTTGCTACGAAAGAATATTTATGGATGCTATGCTTTTGCCATTTTGTAGGGAAAACCTTTGGGTCCGATAAGTTCTAGGTTGAGGGCAAAGTCCGGGTTAGAAAAAAAATAGTGATTCAGTGAATTGTAGAACTCCGAAAAAGTCCAATCTACTGAGCAAACGACCTTTAGGTGTTGCCAAATTTAATCGAAATCGGATAAATCATTCAGGAGTCAATCCTTAGTCGCCACAATTGTAGACAATTATGTCTACAGTTTAGACAAGGAGTAAAATCAGTAATAGAGAATGATTGTATATGTTTAAAAATAAATAAAACATGATTTATTGAAAAAAAAAAAAGTTAGGGGGCTTAGCAAATAATTCTTAGGCTGGCTTAAAATTATTTAAGCCAGTCTTGAAGAATACTTTAAGCCAGCCTAGTAAGATTGGAATGTTAGCCTGCCTTATAAGCGCTAAGTCCGGGGTTCGACTATACTTTCCTAAGCTTGGGCAAACTTTTTCCTCTAAACAGATCTGAGAAGTTCGTCTTCCGAACTCTTCGATTTCGGGACTATAGACACCGTCTTTGTTACAATTCCCTCTATCAAATCTCTCTCCTATCCTGTCTTCCTTCTCTCTTCGATTTCGAGACGATAAGACCTTAGTAACAGTTCCCTCTATCAAACCTCTTAAAAAAACTCTTTGAAAAGAGCCTTTTCTTGTAACATGGGCTCTGCGAGACACAACAGTATAAGGTGTTTGTTTTAGCCAAGTTATATGATACTTCGTTGTTGTAAATGCTATGATTTTTTACATTATTTATCATTGTTATTATTACTATTATTATTATTTTATCGGTTCTCTCCCATGAATTATTTATCGCCATTCTTCCACAATTTTATGCTTTTTCCACGACCTCTTTGTTTTATCTTTGTCTCTTGATTTTGCTCTTTTTTCCTTGTCTTTTTTTTGCTCTTTCTGTATCTGTCTTTCTTTCATTCTCTCTCTTTCTCGGTCTTTCATTGTCTCTGTATTTCTCTTTTCTTCTCAGTCCTATTCAAGCAGTATAAATAGGCACTGGCTTTTCCTACTATTATTATTAGCTTAGTTGGTAGTACCTCCCTAGTTCTACGAAGGTAACTATTCTTCTTTTTCGTCGCCTTTTCCCGTGTACAGACGGGGTCGGCGTTTTTCGTCAGCCTCTCAATCAGCTCTCTCTCTCTCTCTCTCGGTCTTTCATTGTCTCTGTATTTCTCTTTATTTCTCAGTCCTTTTCAAGCAGTATAAATAAGCACTGGCTATTACTATTATTATTATTATAGCTTAGTTGGTAGTGCGTCTGCCTTGTAAGCGCTAGGCCGCGGGTTCGATTCCGGCCCGGGGCAGATTTTATCCTGATGGGATGGATAATGTTCGTTCTCGGAACGGCTGGCTTTCTCCTATTCTTTCATTCTCTCTCTCTCTCTTTCTTTCTCTCTCTCTCTCTCGGTCTTTCATTGTCTCTGTATTTTTTCTCTTTTCTTCTCAGTCCTTTTCAAGCAGTCCTATTCAAGCACTCAAGCAGTATAAATAAGCACTGGCTATTACTATTATTATTAGCTTAGTTGGTAGTGCGTCTGCCTTGTAAGCGCTAGGCCGCGGGTTCGATTCCGGCCCGAGGCAGATTTTATCCTGACGGGATAATGTTCGTTCTCGGAACGGATGGCTTTCTCCTATCCTGTCTTCCTTCTCTCTTCGACTTCGGGACGATAAGACCATAGCAGTTACAGTTCCCTCTGTCAAACCTCTTATATAAAAAAAATATTTTTTATTATTCGCTAGAAACTAGAAATAAATAAGTAGGCTATAGCTAAGATCGAGAAAGCTGGAGAAGGTTCTGCTGAAACCTGTCATATGACAGATCTACTATTTGTATATAGCTATAGGTATCCTGTATTTTGTGAGTAAGATACGATGTTTGGGAGTGTGTTTCCAGAGACCCAGAGGGGAATTCGGTAGTTTTAGGTAGGTAGGTTTTTTTTTTTTATGGTAGGGACCTTTGCTATTTCTTAGGGAAATTCAGGCTGGTATACTCCCTGTTTAAAGTCCCCCAGTCAGACTAAGCTGGTCTACTCCCTGTTTAACGTCCCCCAGCCAGACATTTCGTACGTTGTGCCTTCCTTCCAAGTTCTACGAAGGTAACTAATAGGGTGACGAAAAAGTAGGAACTCGGGCAGAAAAGGTGTCCTTAGGGGGCTTTTGAAAGTCTATCAGGTCCAAAATGTAGTGAGAGAATTTCTTTTGTACCTCTGTTCTTGACCTGTTCTGTTCTACAAAAGTAACTAAGCCAGCCTAGTTAGCTTAGTTGGTAGTGCGTCTGCCTTGTAAGCGCTAGGCCGCGGGTTCGATTCCCGCCCGGGGCGGATTTTATCCTGATGGGATAATGTTCGTTCTCGGAACGGCTGGCTTTCTCCTATCCTGTCTTCCTTCTCTCTTCGATTTCGGGACGATAAGACCACAGCAGTTACAGTTCCCTCTGTCAAACCTCTTATATATAAAAAAAATATTTATTATTATTCACTAGAAACTAGAAATAAATAAGTAGGCTATAGGTATCCTGTATTTTGTGAGTAAGATACGATGTTTGGGATTGTGTTTCCAGAGACGCAGAGGGGAATTCGGTAGTTTCAGGTAGGTAGGTAGGTTTTTTTTTTTTTTTTTTTTTTTTTTTTTATGGTAGAACTAGAGATGTTCCAAGTTGTTAGCATTTTTATTATTTATGTTCTCTTTTATTTTTTAAATAGGTTCAAAGTTCCAACCTTTTTTTTACGTCAAACTTTTTCTCCTAAGAGAAAGAAGTAAATACTGTAAATAGATTGAGAGGAGAGCGTTATTTTTCAAAATTCCCACTGTCACCAAATGGAGGGATGTACCTAGAGGTGGGATGTTAAACATATGTTACATCTATGTCTCACAACCGGGGGAAGATCAGGAAGTCAAGGGTTTAAAGGGGGTGGTTGGCCAACCGTGCCCCCCACTGGACCAACCGTGCCCCGTCCTCCGAAAAAGTCCAATCTACTGAGCAAACGACCTTTAGGTGTTGCCAAATTCAATCGAAATCGGATAAATCATTCAGGAGTTAGGGCTTAACAAATAATTCTTAGGCTGGCTTATAATTATTTGAGCCAGTCTTGAAGAATACTTTAAGCCAGCCTAGTAAGATTGGAATGTTAGCCTGCCTTATAAGCGCTAAGTCCCGGGTTCGACTATACTTTCCTAAGCTTGAGCAAACTTTTTCCTCTAAACAGATCTGAGAAGTTCGTCTTCCGAACTCTTAGATTTCGGGACGATAAGACCCTAGCAGCTACCGTTCCCTCTGTAAAACATCTTTTAAAAAAGCTCTTTTCTTGTAACATGGGCTCTGCGAGACACAACAATATAAGGTGTTTGTTTTAGCCAAGTTATATGATACTCCGTTGTTGTAAATGCTATGATTTTTTACATTATTTATCATTGTTATTATTATTACTATTATTATTTTATCGGTTCTCTCCCATGAATTATTTATCGCCATTCTTCCACAATTTTATGCTTTTTCCACGACCTCTTTGTTTTATCTCCATCTTCTTCTTCGACTTCCCTTGCTTTTTCTTCTTCTGCTTATCCTTCTTCTTCTCCTCCTCCTCCTCCTCCTCTTTCTTCTTCTTCCCTTCCTCCTCCTTCTTCTTCATCATCTTCTTCTTCTTTGTCTTCTTCTCCTCCTTCTTTTTCTTCTTCTTCTCTCCTCCTCCTCCTTCCTCTTCCCTCTTATTCATCAACTTCCCTTACTTCTTCTCCTTTTTCTTCTTCTTCGTCTCCTCCTTCTTCCTCTTCTTCTTATTCTTCGTCTCCTTCTCCTTACCTTCCTTCTTCTTCTGGTTCTTGTTCTTCTTTATTTTTTTAGTGCTCTGGAGGTGGATTTCCACCAACGCGACCTCTGTCGTGCGACAAAATCGCGCGACAATGTCGCGCGACGTCACCTGAGTCCCTTTAATCCCGCAGTCTAAACAAGGTCTTATGTATTTGGTACAGAATAGGTGTAAATTTTATATTAAGCTTAACCCAACCTTTTAGGGCTGTCTGGCCCCTACACCTAAGCCCACTACCTATGAAGATTCGTAGATTCGTACAAGTTTAACCCAACCTTTTAAGGTGTGTCCAAACAGAGTCGACCGGCCGTCAATCGACGAGGTGAATCTATGTTGTCGAGGCAGTGTGGACGGTTCAGTCGACATCGATCGACGGCCGGTCGACTATGTGTGGACACACCTTTAGGGCTGTTTGCCCCTACACCCATATTTATGAACAAAATGCTGGCTCTTAAGTTCGTGCTAAGCATAGTCTCAAGGCAGTTGATATAAGCTTAACCCAACCTTTTAGGGCTGTCTGGCCCCTACACCTAAGCCCACTACCTATGAAGATTCGTATAAGTTTAACCCAACCTTTTAAGGTGTTCCAAACATAGTCGACCGGCCGTCAATTGACGAGGTGAATCTATGTTGTCGAGGCAGTGTGGACGGTTCAGTCGACATCGATCGACGGCCAGTCGACTATGTGTGGACACATCTTTAGGGCTGTTTGCCCCTACACCCATATTTATGAACAAAATGCTGGCTCTTAAGTTCGTGCTAAGCATAGTCTCAAGGCAGTTGATTGGTCAATTTTGACTTGAGACTGATCTAAGAACGATCATTCTTGTTCATAATAAGCCTCGGAGTGGGCTTTCTGTAGAGTTAAGCTGTACCTATGAGACTATGAACACAAATCAGACAAGTTGTATACATTTTATTTTTATACGATTCTAAGATCACCAGCAGATCGGTACTGTTTATAGTGTTTATGTGTTCATAGATTCCCCTTTTGATAATCTCACCACCCGCCCCTGTATGAACGTTTCCCAGAATATGGAGGGGTTGTCAACCTTCCCGGAGGTGGGGGGTGGGTTGAACCCTTCGCAGAATTTGAGGGGGTTGGTAACCTTTCCCGGAGTGTATGGGGGGTACATACCCTCCCCGGGGTGGGGGGCGGGTTGAACTCTTCCCAGAGTGTGAGGGGGTTGGTAACCTTTCCCAGCGTGTATGGGGGGTACATACCCTCCCCGGGGTGGGGGTGGGGGGTTGAACCCTTCTATTCTGCGACATATTTTGCTATTTTCTTTTCTTTATTTTTTTATTCAAATGTAAGAATTGTAAAGACTGAGTGAGTTATGAAAAAAGAACTACTCTTTTCACTGAACTACTCAGTGAGTCAATTCCTAAAACATGTAACTCACTCTTCAACTCCCCATAGGTAGGTATAGGGAGTTAGGATTTGACTCATTGAGTAGTTTACTGAAGTGAGTAGTTCTTTTTTCACAACTCACTCACTTTTATACTCGTTTTTCAAAGTGATTTGTACATATTAATTTTGTAAGTATAAGCTACCTAATTGTCATGTCTTGTTGTCTAATTTAAGCGTTATGTAACTGCCTTTTTCTTTATTTTTTATTTAAATGTAAGACTTGTAAAGACTGAGTTATGAAAAAAGAACTACTCTTTTCACTGAACTACTCAGTGAGTCAATTCCTAACTCACTCTTCAACTCCCTATAGGTAGGTATAGGGAGTATACCTACCTATAGGATTTGACTCACTGACTGAGTAGTTCACTGAAGTAAGTAGGTAGTAGTTCTTTTTTCACAACTCACTCACTCTTTACTCGTTTTTCAAAGTGATTTGTACATATTAATTTTGTAAGTATAACCTACCTAATTGTCATGTCTTGTTGTCTAATTTAAGCGTTATGTAACTGCCGTAAAATAAACGAGCACATTTTTGTCATTTTTCTTTTTTTGAAATTCCTTGTTTTATTTCTAAATATTTTAAATTTTAAGTCACTAGGCTAAAAATAGAGTGAACGAATTTAAACCGCATAGAGTCAGCCTTGCTAGCTGGGAGGGTAGCGTGTTTGCCTTGTAAGCGCTAGGCCGCGGGTTCAATTCCCGCCCTAGGGGCGTATTTTATCCTGAACGGATAATGTTCTTTCTCGGAACGGCTGGCTTTCTCCTATTCTGTCTTCTTTCTCTCTTTGATTTCAGGACGATAAAACCTTAGCAGTTACAGTTCCCTCTATCAATCCTCTTGAAAAAAAGACCTTGGCATTTATGTATACAGTGACGGTAAACATAAAAAAAAGACGAAGAACAGTTGTTAATGTTTCTTATTTTGTGATCTAATCCCATCTTAAAATAATAAGACCCTTCATTAGTTATAATTATGTACAAAATACAATAATTACAAACACAGGGCGAAATTGAGGAGCTGGGTGTAAAAAGGGAAATATGGATTTTTTGCCCTTTTTGCGTAAAACGGTTTTTTGAATAGAACGTGATGCACTTTATCTTCCAGCGTTTGAACTGCAGTGATAACTTTTTTTTTTCGGTGAGTTACAGCGTTTTTTGTAAACACACTTTTCAAGGATTTTGATGAAAAATTGAAAACTTTAAAGTTAAATATCTCAGTTTGATGATTTTCATTTATTGCCCTTTTTGCACCCGAAAACATAGTACCTACCTACATAGGTACGTCCAGAAATACCTATCTATAATTTTATCTATTCTAACCAACCTCAGTGGTGCAGTGGTTAGCGCGGTGGACCCTGGATCTGGAGGTTGGTGGTTCGAGTCCAAGTCAAGTCATAAAATTTAGCGTAGTGTATTAAGCAGGGAACGACATTTGTGACAAGCATTTATGCTTAATACAATTAAAATTCCTTTTTTCCTCGTCCTTGTCACTCCCGTTCTTTTCTCTTCTCACATCCATCTTCTTCTTCTTCTTCTTTTCCACTTTATTCTCCTTCATCCTCTCTTCCTTTTACTGCTGTCCTCCTATTCTCCTCTTTCTCTTATCCTCGTCCTTGTCCCTTCAGAGTTCTCGTTCATACTCTTTCTCTTCTTATTTTTGTCTCCTTCTTCCTCCATTTCTCATTCTTCTCCCCTCCTTTCTCTCTTCCTTCTTCTTCTTCTCCTCCTTCAGTCTTCCTCTTTCTCTCCATTCTGATTATGACTTTATGTTATTTTCATTGTTTTGTTACGAAAGAATATTTATGGATGCTATGCTTTTGCCATTTTGTAGGGAAAACCTTTGGGTCCGATAAGTTCTAGGTCGAGGGCAAAGTCCGGGTTAGAAATAAAAGACGTACAGCGATATGTAGAACTCCAAAAATAGAATAGAATAGAATAGAATATACCTACCCTGTTTATACTGCCAGAATGAGACTGAAAAGTCCCTTTACTCCCGCAGTCTAAACACACATTTAATACTTAGTTAATTTGGTATGTCATTAGGATATAAAAACATCGAACAACTAATAAATCAATCAATCAATCAAACAAAAGACATAAACAAACAAACCAACAAAAAAGGAGCCCCTGAACATCCTGAAATCCGCCCCATTTTCTTCAGCTTTCCAAAAACTTTTCCTGAAGAGCTCACACCTGTTCGGGACACATTGGATAAGGTTCTGTTTTCTTATTGGAAAATAAGTCGCACCAGAGGTTATGCTCAAGAGCTGCACATTTTATTCCAAACTTTCTCCTTCTTCTTCTACTTCTTCTTCTACTTCTTCTTCCTCTTTTTCTTCTTTTTATCCTTGGTTTTCTTCTGATTCTTATCTTTCGTCTTCTTTGACTTCTTCTTCATTCTCCTTTCCTTCCTTCTTCTAATTCTTGTTGTCCCTCTTCCTTTTCCTTCTTCTCCTTTGTGTTAGCCTTCGTGTTTCCCTTCCTCTTTCTTTCGCCTTTTTCTTCTCCTTCATTATTCTTTCTTCCTCCTCTTCTTCTGGTTCTTGTTGTCCCTCTTCCTTTTCACACTTCTCCTTCCCTCTCCTTTGCGTAGGGCTTTCCTTCCTCTTTCCTTTCACCTTTTCCTTCTCAACTTCTTTTTTTTCTTATTTTCCTCCCTTCTCCTTGGCCTTCTCCTTCGTGTTCTTTTTCTTTTCTTATTCTTCTTATGGTTCTTCCCTTCCTTCTTCTCCTTTTCTGTTCCCCTCCTTTTCCATTATCCTTTCATCTTCTCCTCCTTCACTTCCGCTTCCTCATTTTTGTTTTCTTTTTCCTCCTTCTATGGGGAGCTAGGGGAATATGAACTTCCTCTAGCTCCCCAGAGTTTCTCTCATTTTGAATCCTATAGGAAGTTGCTACATACGTACCTAATTTTCTTCTTTTTCTTCTTCTTCTTCCTCTCCTTTTTCTTTTTGTTCGTTTTCTCTACCTCTTCTTGTTCAATTTCCACATTAATTTTCTTAATCTGCTTTTCCTCATCTTACTGCTTTTTGATGTTTTGTCAGTGGAAACAATAGCTGTATGAGATTAAAGAGTAATAATAACTTAATAAGTTATTCTAGTTCTAAATGAAAAAGAAACGATAGGGCAGAAGTAAAAATAAGTTAAAGAAAGAATGGGTAGAAGAAGGAAAGTAAAAAAAAAACTGAAATAATATTTCGAAGTAAAACGTAGAATAGGGAGAAGAAAACAGGAAAAAGGAAAAAGAAACGTGAATACAAAAGTTTGCTACTCGAACCACAACCTACCTATCTTTCTAACCACAACAGCACACATTTTGCCGTCAATTTGAAATTTAAATTAACATACGCCACAAGCTTACACGTCTCTCTCACTCACTTTCTCTCTCTCTCTTCTTTTCTCTATCCATCCCTTTGTCTTTCTTTCACTTTCTCTCGCTCTCTCTTTCTTTCTTTATCTCTTTCTCTTCTTCAATATTTCTCTTTATTTCTCTTTCTTTTTGTTTCTCTCTGTCTCTCTCTCTTTCTTTTCCTCTTCTCTCCCTATTTTTTTTTCTTTATTTATCTTTCTCCCTGGCTCTCTCTCTCTCTATTTCTTTCTCTCCCTCTTTTTCATTCTTTCTTTCCCTATTTCTCTCCCACTCTCTCTCTATTTCTATCTCTCCTCTTTTTCTGTCTTTAAACTTCCCATCAGGGAGCCTGTGGAAAAAGTGTTAAAGGGGTGCTATCTATACCTATTAAATTTATGATAATCAGAATAATAATAGAAAAACTCGAAGCGGTGAAAATTTCGAGACGATAATTGAATCCCAGCGTCTCTCTCTGTATACATTGTCGTCAAACCCTGCGTGAAAATTTTCAGGGTGCTATCTATACCTATTAAATTATGATAATCAGAATAATAATAGAAAATCTCGAAGCGGTGAAAATTTCGAGACGATAATTGAATCCCAGCGTCTCTCTCTGTATACATTGTCGTCAAACCCTGCGTGAAAATTTTCAACGCTGAAAATTAATAAAGTTATGAACTCCTCCTTCTCCTTCTTCCTCGTCTTCTTTTTCTCCTTCTTCTTTTTGGTCGCCTTCTTCTTCTCCATCTTCTTCTTCGACTTATCCTTCTTCTCCTCCTCTTTCTTCTTCTTCTCTTCCTCCATCTTCTTCTTCTTCTTTGTCTTCTTCTCCTCCTTCTTTTTCTTCTTCTTCTCTCCTCCTCCTCCTTCATCTTCCCTCTTATTCTTTCTCATCAACTTCCCTTACTTCTTCTCCTTTTTCTTCTTCTTCGTCTTCGTCTCCTCCTCCTTCCTCTTCTTCTTATTCTTCGTCTCCTTCTCCTTACCTTCCTTCTTCTTCTGGTTCTTGTTCTTCTTTATTTTTTTAGTGCTCTGGATTTTTTATTTGTTTCCGTGACAGGCAAAATCTTAAGGAGACTTTTCCGAGGGGTCTGGGGGACATCATTGAACGAACTAGATACCGGTCAGGCTCAACGTTGCTTAACATCAGTGATCCGTCGAGAACTTATTAATTGATTGATTCAAATTGCTAAAAGAGTGGCTCTTACTGGACGTTTGCATACCTCTCTCACTTCTTAAATATCTCTACGGTAAACCTACCGAATCAATCAGTCAATCGATAAATCAACTAACTCAATCGTTAGATAAACCAATCAACCAACTAATCAATCAATCAATCATCGAACAACTAATATATCAATCAATCAATCAATCAATCAATCAATCAATCAATCAATCAAAAGACATAAACCAACAAAATAGGACCCCATGAACATCCTGAAATCCGCCCCGTTTTCTTCAGCTTTCCAAAAACTTTTCCTGAAGAGCTCACACCTGTTCGGGACACATTGGATAAGGTTCTGTTTTCTTATTGGAAAATTGCCCAATGGATCAGTTGTGGCCATGGCAGTGTTGCACTCTAAGTGTTTTATTCTGTTTCATTTTGTTAGACCTCCTAGGGGAGGTGAACATGGAGGCTACTTTCGAAGACCTGGAGGAGGAGAATAGTCTGGAGATGTCCCTGAAAAACGTAAGTAAATTGTTAATTTTTTTGTGACTTTAAAGAAATAATATTGCCATCTGGGCAATCGGTTGAAATAAATTGTAAAGATTACCCTAAGCATTTTTTTTTTTTCAAGATGAGCGTTTCACCGCCATTTTTATTTCGTAGCAATGAAACAACTACTATACAATAGACTCATGAGTGGTCTGTATCCCCAAAAATTTGGCTTTGTTTGTAGTTTCCCGGATTTTTCAATTTTTGACAAGGACATTGTAGTTCTTCTGTGTATCATGTCAAAGGTATACATATAAGTTATTTAATAAATTATTTATTTCAATATGACCTAAAACATTTTTTTTTGTACTGTAAAAAGTGTTGTTTTACTTGTTTTTATATTTATGAGTTACGTTATCAACCGGTGAATCGCTTCAACAACTTCATCCGGTGGGAATCAAAACGTTCGCCTCAAGTTATCGTCTTAAATTATTACGGTCTTTGTTTTATTTCTCCATAAGTTGTTCTTCTCCTCCTCCTCCTCCTGCATCTTCTTCGTCTTCTTCCCCTCCTCCTCCTTCTTCTTTTTTTTCTTCTTCTCCTCCTTCTGCATCTTCTTCTCCTGCATCTCCTTCTTCGTCGTCATCGTCGTCGTCTTCTTCTTCGTCTTGTCCTTCTTCTCCTCCTTCTGCATCTTCTTCTCCTGCATCTCCTTCTTCGTCGTCATCGTCGTCGTCTTCTTCTTCGTCTTGTCCATTTTTTTTGTGACTTTAAAGAAATAATATTGCCATCTGGGCAATCGGTTGAAATAAGTGGTAAAGATTGCCCTAAACATTTTTTTTTTTCAAGATGAGCGTTTCACCGCCATTTTTCTATTTTTATTTCGTAGCAATGAAACAACTACTATACAATAGACTCATGAGTGGTCTGTATCCCCAAAAATTTGGCTTTGTTTGTAGTTTCTTGTACTTGTGTACCTACCTTGAATTATAATTATAACAAAAGCCTAGTTAGCTCGGAGAGTGACATGTCTACTTTCTAAGCGCTAGGCCGCGGGTTCGATTTCCGCCCGGGGCGAATTTTATTCTGAAAAGATACTGTTCGTTCTGGGTATGGCTTGCTTTCTCCTATCATGTCTTCCTTCTCTCTTCACCTTCGTAACAATAAGACTTTAGCACCTTAGCAGTTACAGTTCCCTCCATCAAAAAAAAAAAAAAAAAAAAAAAAAAAAAAAAAAAAAAATTACGATTGGCTTTCCTTTCACCTTTTCCTTCTCGACTTCTTTTTTTTGTTCTTCTTCTTATTTTCCTCCCTTCTCCTCGGCCTTCTTCTTCGTGTTCTTTTTCTTATTCTTCTTATGGTTCTTCGCTTCCTTCTTCTCATTTTCGGTTCCCCTCCTTTTCCATTATCCTTTCATCTTCTCCTCCTTCACTTCCGCTTCCTAATTTTCGTTTTCTTTTTCCTCCTTCTATGGGGAGCTAGGGGAATATGAGCTTCCTCTAGCTCCCCAGAGTTTCTCTCATTTTCAATCCTGTAGGAAGTTTCTACATACACACCTAATTTTCTTCTTTTTCTTCTTCTTTCTTCTTCTTTTCCTTCTTCTTTTTCTTCTTTCTTCTTCTTTTTCTTCTTCTTCCTATCCTTTTTCTTTCTGTTCGTTTTCTCTACCTCTTCTTGTTCAATTTCCACATTAATTTTCTTAATCTGCTTTTCCTCATCTTACTGCTTTTTGATGTTTTGATTCCCATCTTACTGCTTTTCTTTCTTTGTTTTCTATATGCCATCTTTCTCTTCTTTTCCCCTCCCTCCCGCTTTCTCCCATTTCTCACTCCTCTATCTCTCTCTCTCTCTCTCAATATCTCACTCCCTCTTCCTTTCTCTCTCCCACTCTTTTTCTGTCTAATTTTAATATCAACCCTCTATTTAGATTTTATCTTCCTACTCGTGCATGATGCTTTTATACGTATTTTGTTCTTACTACTTCTTCTTTCTTTTTTTTCTACTTTTGTATTCACGTTTCTTTTTCCTTTTTCCTGTTTTCTTCTCCCTATTCTACGTTTTACTTCGAAATATTATTTCAGTTTTTTTTTACTTTCCTTCTTCTACCCATTCTTTCTTTAACTTATTTTTACTTCTGCCCTATCGTTTCTTTTTCATTTAGAACTAGAATAACTTATTAAGTTATTATTACTCTTTAATCTCATACAGCTATTGTTTCCACTGAAAAAAAAAATAAAATAAAATAAAAAAATAGAAAGAATCAGAGAGAAAGAAAGAGAAAGAGAGAGTGCGAGAGAGAGAGAGGAGGCGTAAGAAGTACCTGGATTGGAAAATTAAAATGTAAAAAAGAAGACTTTTATTTAGTGAAATTGCTGAGAGAACAGAGACATTTTTTTAATCATATTATTTTTAATTATGTCGTAATAAAATAAATTTATGATGGAAATAGATAGGTATTAGAATAATTTTAATAATTGAACGGATTTATTCAAGGAGGTCTAAAGGCAAAAAATATTTATCGATTTAGATTTTTTAGTTGAATTAGTCAGCTTTTTTTTTTCTTTTTTGATAAAAAAAAGTAAAAACTGAAGTTCTTGTTTTCCACTGCGAATTGTCTTGAGAGGATTTAAGAAAAACTCGTTTAACCTTTTTTCATAATGGAGAAATCAAAACTTGATTTTTTTTTTTTAAGATGAGTTGTTCCACCGCCGTTTTTATTTCGTAGCAATGAAACAACTGCTACATTAGACGCATTTGTTCTGTGTCGTAGAATGCCCATCCTCTCATCAGATGGGCGAGAAGAGACACAATACTTCCCATTTAGGTGCTGGGTCAACACGAGAACACCAGAAAGTAATAGTAGTTGATTCTTCTTGCAAGTGATTCTCAACATTATTCAGCATTTAGAAAAGGCCTTTTATATATATCTATATAAAAAAAACAGGGCCCAAGTATGATCTGGTCCGTTCTTGCTTCAAAGGCCTCGAATCCTTCAATAAACTTCAATTATTATTTTTCGTTACAAAAGTAGGAAAAAAAAGAGGACTAGGAGAGGTAGAGGAGGAGAAGGAGGAGGAGGAGAAAGAGGAGGGGGAGAAGGAGGAGGAGGAGGAGGAGGAGGAGGAACCTCTTCAAAAAAAAAAAAAAAATCAAATTAGTCCTTTAAATGCTTGCACTTTTTTTAATACCTGATTTCACAATTTGTCCAATAATTTGCTCTTGCACGTTTCGTTAATTTGCATTTGCACCCTCTTTGATGGAAGAAGGAGAAGAATATTGAAGAAAGAAATAATTTTCAACGAACTAGGATCTTTTTTGTTTGAATTAAGCGCTAGACCGCGGGTTCGATTCCCCTCTTCTTTCTCTATTTGGTTTAGGGACGATAATAGCCTAGCTTAAAAAAAATCCCTAATTAGACATCCATCCTTTCTGCTTCCCAGGAACTTCGCCTCATGGTCCTGCAAGTTCTTCAAAACCACTTCGGACCCCGCATCCTCCCCTCCCAGTATAAATCTCTGGACAGGTTCCTCCGAAGTCTGGCCAAGTATTATTATTCCTATTGTACCGAGCACGTCAAGTCCATACTCCTACCTTCTGATCAATGACTAGCTAGGGGGGAGAGGGGAAAAAGAAGGGATAATGAAGGAGAAGAAGAAGAAGGAAGAGGAGGAGGAGAAGAAGAAGAAGAAGAAGAAGAAGAAGAAGAAGAAGAAGATGATGATGATGATGATGATGATGATGATGATGAAAAGAGAGAGAGAAGGAGAAGAATATTGAAGAAAGAAATAATTTTCAACGAACTAGGATCTTTTTTGTTTGAAAGAGAGAGGAAGGGGCATTGTCTGGCCGGGCGACTTTAAACAGAGAGTAAACCAGCCTTAAGGTGGATTTCCACCAACGCGACCTCTGTCGTGCGACAAAATCGCGCGACAATGTCGCGCCAGTACCTGAGCCTAGTTAGCTTTTATAATAGCACGTTTTCCTTTTAAGCGCTAGATCGCGGGTTCGATTCCCCTCGTCTTTCTCTATTTGGTTTAGGGACGATAATAGCTTAGCAGTTATAATTCAATCCATAAAAAACAGGGGTGTGTGCTGTGCGGAGAGCATCCACTCGTAATTTTTTTTCCTATACCTACCTACACAACCAAATGTCAGCCCAAAATCAGCTTACATCTGATCCAGAGAGTTCCGTCTGAACACGGTAAAGGGCTAAGAAGAAGAAGAGAGAAGGGGGGGAGGAGGGAGAGAGAAAGAGGGAGAGAGGTAGAGGGGAGGGGAGAAACGGAGAGAGAAAGAGGGAGAGAGAGAGAGAGAACCCTAATCTTCCACTCTGGGGAATATGTAGGGATATTTTTTTTCTCTTATCATCATGGGACCTTCAATTAGGGTTCATTTGTAAGCATTTTACATAACCCATTAAATTAATTTTTATTTCAGTTTTATCATTTATTTTTTCTCGCCTGAACTCTGTTTTTTGGTATCTCTCTCTGTTTTTACTTTCCTTATCCTATAGGAAGGAAAGTAATGTAATCGGGTGAAATTTTTGATGGTCAGTTTTTAGTGAAGGAGGACAGGATAGGAGAAAGTCAGACGTTTTGGGAACGAACCTTATCTGTTTAGGATAAAATTCGCCCTGGGCGGGAATGGAACTGCGACTTAGCAAAGCAGACGCACTACCCTCCAAGCTAACTAGCCGTGCAGGTCTTAATTTGGTAGTAAAATATATCTAGGTGCACGGAAGTGCGCCAGGCCAAGTTCCGGCCTCAGCACGCCAGTCATACTGAAAGTTATCTTTAGCCAGAGATACCTAATCTTGTGGTTTATCCTAGGAAGGATTTCCTTTCTAAAATAATCTGTCCTATTTCCTCGTTTAATTTGCTTAGCTGCTAAATACCGTACGTGTTTGACTGATAACTGATAAATCTATCTTCCGCCATGTGACGTTAGCTTATGTACTATACATATTTACCTATCACTATCACAGGTTTTTTCAGATATATTGGAGCCTTCCTCGGAACGCCTGGTTAACAGGAGGTCGCGGGTTCTATCCCAACCGAGGCATGATACTTATTCACATTTATTTGACAACTTGACCATTTTAATAATGGAGCTCTACTTGTTAGGTGGTAAAGAACTCATTTTTTTTCCTACAAGATAATTATTTTCATTCTTCTTTTGTTTCTTCTTCTTTCTCCGCTTCTTCCTCTTTTTCTTCTTCCTCTGTCTTCTTTTTTCCTCTTTTTCCTCCTATTTCTTCTTCTTTATCCACAATACGATCTGTACCTATCTCCTCTTCAACTTCCTGTTCTTCCTCCTCTCTTCCTCTTGCTCGCAATCTTTCTCTTCTTTTCCCTTCCTGTTCTTCCCTCTTCCTCCTTCTCCTCCTCCTTCTCCTATATCTTCTACTACTTATATGAATCAGCAATTCAGCCTGTATCTACATGTAGATAACCCAAACTTCCTCTCCCTCTTTTTCTTCTTCCTCTGTCTTCTTTTTTCCTCTTTTTTTCTCCTCTAACTTCTCCTCCTATTTCTTCTTCTTTATCCACAATACGATCTGTACCTATCTCCTCTTCAACTTCCTCTTCTTCCTCCTCTCGTCCTCTTGCTCGCAATCTTTCTCTTCTTTTCCCTTCCTGTTCTTCCCTCTTCCTCCTTCTCCTATATCTTCTACTACTATATGAATCAGCAATTCAGCCTGTATCTACATGTAGATAACCCAAACTTCCTCTCACACGATCAATCCATACCTACCTGCCCAATGGATCAGTTGTGGCCATGGCAGTGTTGCACTCTAAGTGTTTTATTCTGTTTCATTTTGTTAGACCTCCTAGGGGAGGTGAACATGGAGGCTACTTTCGAAGACCTGGAGGAGGAGAATAGTCTGGAGATGTCCCTGAAAAACGTAAGTAAATTGTTCATTTTTTTTGTGACTTTAAAGAAATAATATTGCCATCTGGGCAATCGGTTGAAATAACAGGGAGTAGACTAGTCCAAATTTCCTCAGGCTATATCAATAGCGAAGGATGAGTGCGAAGGGCATCTACTCGGAAAATTTTGTTTAGCCAAAACCAGTTGGCCTCAAAGCAATCACTCTAAAGCTGATTGAGAGGCCGACGACAACGTCGACCCCATCTGAATATGGGAAAAGGCGAAGAAAAAGAAGAAGAACAATTCCATCTCGAAGAACATTCACCATCAAAGAAGATGTAAGGTTAAAGAAAAATAAATATATACAGACAGGCTTTATCGTTTCTCGCTCCTTTTAGGAAAATATTTGGGGGAAATCTTCCAGGACAGACAAAGGAAAAGGGGATTTTTATAACAACGTTTTATTTACATACTTGCCGAATTTACATATGATATGAGACCTTGTTCAGGGAGTAAAGGGACTTTTCAGTCTCATTCTGGATGAACAAAACAAACAAACAAACATAACTATAATAAAATAAAACTCACAACTTAAGACTCACTTCGTTTAATAGATGGGTAAATAAATAAATACATAGATAAGTAAATAACTACATTTTAAACAACGTTTTATTTACATACTTTTCGAATTTACATATGATATGAGACCTTGTTCAGGGAGTAAAGGGACTTTTCAGTCTCATTCTGGCAGGATAAACAAAACAAACAAACATATAATAAAATAAAACTCACAACTTAAGACTCACTTCGTTTAATAGATGGGTAAATAAATAAATACATAGATAAGTAAATAACTGCATACATAGATAAGTAAATAAAGAGCTCAATGTGATGGAATGGCAATCTTTCACCACTTGTAAGTAGTGTGTCATGGCGTTGAATCTTCCTCCAGGCACGATGAGTTTTTCCAGG
Source organism: Diaphorina citri (assembly GCF_000475195.1). NCBI lineage: Eukaryota > Metazoa > Arthropoda > Insecta > Hemiptera > Psyllidae > Diaphorina > Diaphorina citri. The sequence goes on from NW_007378165.1 coordinate 100,761, forward strand.
AATATGGAAGAAGTTCAAGAGCAAAACAAAGCTAGAGAGGGGAGGAGAGGAGAGGAGAAGGACGGAGGGGAGAGATGGAAGGGGAAGAGAAAACGGAGAAGGGAGAGGTGGTGGCTACGGAAGAGATGAGAGGGGAGAGAAGGAGGAGGAGAGAGATGGAGAAAAAAGGGAGGAGTGAGGGGAAGAGAAAACGAAAGGAGGGAGAGAGAAAGGGGATAAGGGGTGGGAAAAGGAGCACTATGAGGGAAAGAAGGGGATGAAATGGGAGAGAGAATTTAAAGGGAGGGACTTGGGAGAAGGAGAAAGAGAGGAGTAGAAAAGGCATCTAGGAACATGAGTGGGGAAGGAGGAGTAGAAGAGAGAGAGAGAGATAGATACGAGGGGGACAGGGAGTGGGAAAATGTGGGAAAAGGAAAACCATGTGAGGGGAATTTGAAGAAGAAAAGGGAGGATAAAGGGGATGAGAAGAGGAATAGGGGTGTAGAAATGGGAGAGGAGGGAGATAAGAAGGGATTTAAGAAAAAGGGAGGGAAGGAAATAGGAGGGGGAGGAGGGAGGGGAAGAGAAAACGAAAGGAGGGAGAGAGAAGGGGGATAAGGGGTGGAAAAAGGTGGGAAAAGGAGCACTATGAGGGAAAGAAGGAGATGAAATGGGAGAGAGAATTTAAAGGGAGGGACATGGGAGAAGGAGAAAGAGAGGAGTAGGAGAGGGAGAGATAAATACGAGGGGGACAGGGAGTGGGAAAATGTGGGAAAAGGAAAACCATGTGAGGGGAATAGGAAGGAGAAAAGGGAGGATAAAGGAGATGAGAAGAGGAATAGGGGTGTAGAAATGGGAGAGGAGGGAGATAAGAAGGGATTTAAGAAAAAGGGAGGGAAGGAAATAGGAGGGGAGAAAAAGGGAGGGACACCCCACCCGAAAACGCCTCGGACGATTTATGTACCCAGAGAAGAACTTTGTTTCTTGACACGAAGTTCCCACCCCTGTGAATTGGTATGAATTTATGAACAACATAAATACACTGGCGTTACAAGTTACAAGTTGGAGGTTCGGTGAACTGTGGAACTCACTCGGATATAGGGCCCCACGGGCCCTTGCAAAGGTACAATGGGGAACGAAATTTGGGGCCCTCTAAAAATCCGGGGTACTATGCAGCCCTTGAAGGTCCATTTTTTTCTAATCAAATTTTCAATTATTTATGTTAGAACACTTTAATAAATACAAATAAAAAAATATACACAGATATAGGAAGATATAGGTAGGTATGTATTTAATTCAAATAATAATAAAAATTCAACAATAAGGTCAAGTTTGCAAGTTTATTTTTCGTCCATAAGTTGTCCAACCAGAAAACTGTTTCAGATATTACTCAAAATTCAGCATTATTTTTTCGCCTTTTTACGATCACACAATGGTGAAACTTAACAAAAATACTGGTACGTATACATATAGGTAGGTGAAAAAAGGATTTTTCAATTTTCTTCTTGATTTTTTTCTCTTTTTGAAAATTTCCCAGCCTTGTTGTTTGTTTGATTGAGGTGGCATCAATGAAAAGCTGGATTTTTCTTTTTCCCCTCCCAAAAGTCGAAAATTTGAATAGCACCCTAATTTATACCCTGTGGAATTTCCCTGCTAAATAAGAAAAAGAACTTACTACAAACATAGGTACCTACAGGTAAAGGAAGAAGAAGAAGAAGAAGAAGAAGAAGAGAAAGAGAGGGATGAAATCGTGAGAGAAAAATAAAGAAAAAAAATAGACAGGAGTACAAGATAGAGGGAGAGAGGGAGATAGATAGAGAGAGAGAGAGAGAGGGGAGAGAGAGAGAGGACGACAAGAGGAAAGAGAACAGAAGAGAAAGAGAGGGATGGAATCGTGAGAGGAAAAGAAAGAAAAAATAGACACGAGTACAAGATAAAGCGAGATAGAAGGAGGAGAGAGAGAGAGAGAGAGAGAGCTGGTACCAAGCTGTCTGATGTATTCAGGTTTAGCACTGTGTTGAGAGAAGGAAAATGTGAAGAGAGAAAAAAAAAGGAAAAAACAAGGGAAGGAGGAGCGAAGGGAGGAGAAAAAGGAACATAAATGAGGGAAGGGAGGGAACAGAAGGAGAAAGTGGGGAGGAAATAAAGTGAGAGAAAGAGAGGAACAAGAGGCCAGGACAAAGGGAAAAGAGAGGGGAAAGGAAAGGACAGAAAATAAGGGAAAGGGAGCAGACGAATGAGAAAGGCGAGGGAAGGAAAAAGAGAGGATCTAAAACAAGAGAGGGGTGAGAACAGACGAGAAAGGGAGAGAACAAGCTGGGCCCGTCCCTCCGGGAATTTTTTAGCCCGTAGTGATTAGAGAAAATCAGTACCTATGTACCTACCTAATTTGTTTAATATTCAGTTTATTATTATTCTTTATTTGATTTTTTGACTTTACTTTCATGTAATGATTTAAAATCAAGACTAGAGCCCGTTCTCCCTTTATTCCCAATATAATGTTTAAGTCAGCCATCCATTTATTGGCCTTTCTCGGCTTTGCTTAACATAAGTAACGCTAAAACCGGTCTTAAATGATCGACTGAAGTGTTATCTAAAACTTTCTTGCTTTGAGTTCATAGGTCGTCGCGACAAATTTCGAGATCAGAGCTCATTTGTGTGAGAAAATGTAAAAAAAAGAGAGAGAGAGAGAGAGAGAGAGAGAGAGAGAGAGAGAGACAGGTACCGAAGTACACACAAAGTATTGCTCTCTTTGTTTATTTGAAAAATACAGGGTGTATACAAAGTGGTCGATTTTTACGAGTAGAGAGGTAGGTAAATGAGGGTAGAGTAGATAGGTTTGGATTTGGGGTATGTAGATTGCAAGAGGATATGTGTGGAGGGTACACGGGGGTGGATATGGAGGGTACCCACCCCGTATGGAGAATAGGTGCACTCATTACACCCCACAAGGTGTAGGGTGGAGGTGTAGTGCACCCCACTAGGTGAAGGAGAGGAAGTTAGAAAAAAGAGGAGAGGAAGAAGTAGGAGATGAAGGAAGAGGGAAAAAGAATATGAAGAAAACTTCCTCTCCTTCTCTCTCTCTCTCTCTCTCTTATTTTCTTCCCCCTCTCCTCCCCTCTCTCTTCCTTCTTCCTTCGAGAGTCTTTGTAAAGTCAAATTTCAAACCAGATTTTAAATTGAACTTTTGAGAGAAGAAAGAAAATACCCGGAAAGATAGAGGAAACAGAAAATTTGAATAAAAGAAGACGAAATGCGGAATACACCAGGGCGAAGAATAAGTAGAAAAAGGGAGGGGAGGAAGAAGAATATGAAGAAGAAATAGGAAAAGTAAAAAAATGAGAAAAAAAGGAGGAGAAAGAAGAAGAAGAAGAAGAAGAAGAAGAAGAAGAAGAAGAAGAAGAAGAAGAAGAAGAAGAAGAAGAAGTCTCTCTCTCCTTCTCACTCTCTTTACGCCCTCTCTTTCTTTATTTCTCTCCTCTTCCTTCTCTCTTTCTGTTTTACCTTCTCTCCGTTTATCTGTATCCATTTCTCTAATTCTTTTTCATCCATCTCTTTTTCTTACCTCTCTCTCTCTCTCTCTCTCTCTCTCTCTTCTCTCTCTTTCTCTCTCTCTCTCTCTCCAATCATCCCACATGATATTCAGCTTTCTCTCGCTTTGCATTTCACTCTATCTATCCTCCTTCTCTCTCTCTCTCTCTCTTTCAAGATGCTTTTTACAATTTACAAGTTTACCTTTCTTGGCTTTAGTGGCTTCAAAGAAATAAAACATACAAACATACTGAGAGATAGAGAGAGAAAGAGAGAGAGGAGGGAAATAAATTGATACAGAGAGAGCGCTTAGAATTTAGAGATAGAGAGAGGAAGGAAGGAGAGATAGAGAGAGAAAGAGAGAGAGGAGGGAAATAAATTGATACAGAGAGAGCGCTTAGAATTTAGAGATAGAGAGAGAAAGAGAGAGAGGAGGGAAATAAATTGATACAGAGAGAGCGCTTAGAATTTAGAGATAGAGAGAGGAAGGAAGAAAAGGGGAGAAGAAGGAAGAGAGAGGGGAGGGGGAAGAAAATAAGAGAGAGAGAGAGAGAGAGAGAGAGAGAGAGAGAGAGAGAGAGAGAGAGAGAGAGAGAGAGAGAGAGATTCCCTTCGATCCGGGTGGGTATCGAACCCGCAACCTGTGTTAAAAAACAACAACATTATGATGAAAAGAGGACAGTTGCAGCTCTTTTGTCTCAGCTATTCAGCATAGAAAAATGAGTCTGAGTGAGGTCTATAGTTCACAGAACCTCACCTCAGGGCAATAACCAGGATTTTATCGAGGGGGGGATTTTCTTAACGGGGGGTGTTCCAAATTGTCCGATTCCAGCCTACAGTAAAGGAAGTCCTAAAGGATCAGCTTCAAACAGGCAAACGGCCTCTATGAATCTACACTCTACAGTAAAGGAGAAAAATGAAGCCCGAGGGAGGCCGGGCCCCCTCCCCCCCCAAATACGTCCCTGCCTCACTTGTGTTGCCTGTTTTTCCCTAACTAGCCAGCCTAGTTAGCTTAGTTTGTAGTGCGTCTGCCCTGTAAGCGCTAGGCCGCGGGTTCGATTCCCGCCCGGGGCGGATTTTATCCTGATGGGATAATGTTCGTTCTCGATTTGAAAAATACAGGGTGTACATGTACACAGTGGTCGATTTTTACGAGTAGAGAGGTAGGTAAATGAGGGTAGAGTAAATAGGTTTGGATTTGTGGTACCTATGTAGATTGCAAGAGGATATGTGTGGAGGGTACACGGGGTGGATATGGAGGGTACCCACCCCGTATGGAGAATAAGTGCATCCATTACACCCCACAAGGTTTAGGGTGGAGGTGTAGTGCACCCCACTAGGTGAAGGAGAGGAAGTTATTTCTCGAGAGTCTTTGTAAAGTCAAATTTCAAACCAGATTTTAAATTGAACTTTTCAGAGAAGAAAGAAAATACCCGGAAAGATAGAGGAAACAGAAAATTTGAATATAAGAAGACGAAATGCGGAATAGGTACACCAAAGCGAAGAATAAGTAGAAAAAGGGAGGAGAGGAAGAAGAATATGAAGAAGAAAATAGAAAAAGTAAAAAATGAGGAAAAAAAGGAGGAGAAAAAAGAAGAAGAAGTTGGAGAATTACAAAACGTAGAAGAAGAAGGAGGCGAAGAAGAAGAAGGAGTAAAAAAAGGAGAAAGAAGAAGAATATGAAGAAGAAAAAGAGAAGTAAAAAAAGGGGAGGAAAAAGAACCAGAAGAAGAAGAAAAAGAAGAAGAAGAAGAAGAAGAAGAAGAAGAAGAAGAAGAAGGAGAAGAAGAAGTTGGAGAATTACAAAAAGGAGGAGAAGAAGAATAAGAAGAGCAGATTTATAAGAAAACAAAGGGAAGAATAGCAGGAAGAAGTAGAGAAGAACAATAACAAGGAAGACAGTGATGAAGAGAATGTTTGTGGGAGAGAGAAAGAAATTGAAAGAGAGAGAGAGAGAGAGAGAGAGAGAGAGAGAGAGAGAGAGAGAGAGAGAGAGAGAGAGAGAGAGAGAGAGGGAGGTGGAGAATTACAAAACAAAGAAAAAGAAGGAGGCGAAGAAGAAGGAGTAAAAAAGGAGAAAGAAGAAGAATATGAAGAAGAAAAAGAGAAGAAGTAAAAAAAAGGGGAGGAAAAAGAACCAGAAGAAGAAGAAGTTGGAGAATTACAAAAAGGAGGAGAAGAAGAATAAGGAGAGCAGATTTATAAGGAAACAAAGGGAAGAATAGCAGGAAGAAGTAGAGAAGAACAATAACAAGGAAGACAGTGATGAAGAGAGTGTTTGTGGGAGAGAGAAAGAAATTGAAAGAGAGAGAGAGAGAGAGAGAAAGGAAGAGGAAGAAAAAGACAGACAGAGACGAATGAAAAGTTTGTTTGAACAAAATTACGACCAAAGTTACGATAAATTCCAGCGAGCGCTAAGATCTTCTGCTTTTCTCAGAAAAAAAAGTATTTCAATACTACACAGAACTCTGTTCATTTCATTGTACTTCTCGAGAACATTTCCCCAGATGAATTATCTCGCTTAGAATTAATGTGAATCCATTAAGCATACTGCTGGGTCCCGAGATTAATACTGGGTTTCGGATCAGAGGGAGAAACGATGGTGCTGGAACGTCAAGACCAGTGCTAGAACGTCAGACAAACAAAATTGAATACTACAAATGAGGGATTTATATTTCAGTCTGGTCTGACTGAGGGACTATAAACAGAGAGTAGATCAGCGTCTAGTTAGGGGACTATAAACAGGGAGTAGACTAGTCCAAATTTCCTTATGCTATATCAATAGCGAAGGGTGAGTGCGAAGGGCATCTACTCGGAAAATTTTGTTTGGCCAAAACCAGTTGGCCTCAAAGCGATCACTCTAAAGCTGATTGAGAGGCCGACGACAACGTCGACCCCACCTGAATATAAGAAAAGGCAAAGAAGAAGAAGAACAATTCCATCTCGAAAAACATTCACCATCAAAGAACATGTGAGGTTAAAGAAAAATAAATATATACAGACAGGCTTTATCGTTTCTCGCTCCTTTTAGGAAAATATTTGGGGGAAATCTTCCAGGACAGGTAGAAAGACCTTTAATTTGATACATAGGTCGACCAGGTTTGGATAAGTCCTTCTATGGGGACAGACTGACAGACACCGAAGCGAATACAATAGCCCGTCCGTTACACCTTTTTTTTTTATTACTATCGTAATAATAAAGGAAGGACGGGCTAAAAAGGACTTGAAGAGAAGAAAAAGGGAGAGAAAACGGGGCTGGTCGGGATGCGAGCAATTTTTCTCTCTCTGCTCTCTCAGTACCACACGGAAATTTCTCCCGTCTAGTTGTTTGGAGAAAGATCCCTCCGCACAGGGGGGCTCATCGGGTCACGTTCGGGTCAGATCGGGTCCTTGTTTCGACTGCTGGAGTAAAGGGAATTTTTAGTCCTAATCGGGCAGGATAAACAATGTAGGTACCTACGTACAATATGTTTTCTATTTTTACTTTTGTATGAACCCCTGGAAACTATTTAACTATGCAATGTGCAATAGAAAAGGAAAATAGTGGAGATGTCTTCTTAACATACTAGGTCTTCTTCCTCCTCCTCCTCCTCCTCTTCTTCCTCCTCCTCTTCTTCTCCTTCGTCTTCTTCCTCCTCCTCTTCTTCTCCTTCTTCTTGTAGATATTTGAATTTAAACAATAATTGAATTGAATTCTATTATTGAAGTTGGCCCCCGGGATACCCGGTTAAGCTACGGCCCTGTCGACAGGTACATAAATAACATCATTTTAAATTCTAACCTTTGAACCTTACAGACAAAGTGTCTTTTTACCAAAGCTTTGAAGCTGGTAACACTTTTTTTTCTCTCTCCGAAGCATTCAAGTTACAATTTCAAGTCCAGAGATTTTTTCTATCCCGAGATTGCTTCAAATTTCCTTTTGTCAACTGTCGAAGGACCTATGTTACTAAGGCCAATGGAAAAGTTTTTATTAACCTCCTTGTTTTTCTGAAAATAAAAAAAATATAATAAACTTTATTGGCCAGTAGATAAATGGTCTGGGTGTCGGAGTGCTAAACAGTTGTTTTTTGTTTGATAGTTTTTTTAATTTTTATATTTATTAGAGTGTGCCAACTCTAATAAATATTTCCATTATATACCTGGCTTTCTCGCGGGATTTCGAGCTTTCGCCTGTTTTTTTCCCGGTTTCACGAGAAAATATCGTACGTGGTAGGTTTGCCGGGCGGTTCGTATTTTACCAATTAATACTATCCTTCGTGTGGAGCAAATACAAAGTTATTTTCGGGTCCCATAATTTTTAGACCTGATTCCGAAACGTTTTCTTTGCTTTGTTAGGTTCCAATTTTTTTTAGAAAGGTACCTACGGCCCTTTTTTTAAAGGAAGGTACTGTATAGAAAATTTTGCCTTTAAAAGAAGGTACATACAGAAGAAAATTTAGCAGTCAGTTTAGCAATTCAGCAGAAAATTTACACTCCTTCTCTCTCTCATTATCCGCCCACAGATTTAGGGCCGAATGCACAGTCGTTCCTAAATGATAAAGTTTTCCTTAAGGTTTTTTTTTCGTAATCCCACGATTGCACGACAGAAATAGCCCTTTGTGTTCAGAAATACAAAAAATAGCTCTCTGTGTTTTGATGAGAGGCATACTACGGGATGGGCATGCTACGACACAGACCACAAGCGTCTAATGTAACAGTTGTTTCATCGCTACGAAATAAAAACGGCGGTGAAACACTCATCTTTAAAGAAAACTCTCATATACATATTATGTAGCTATTGTGTCCAGGCACTCATCCGGATGAAAACCTCTCACGACGTTGCTTAACCTCAGTGATTTATTGGGAACGTGTAACGGAGTGTCGCCAAGCTGCTCGCTTTTTTATACCTACTCGTTTACGATAAGACTGGTAAAAAAATAATAATAATAAATAAATAAATAAATATTTTGACATTTTGTATTGAACATGAATTTTTTGACATTTTGCATCGAAATTTATAAATTTAAACCTCCACTTCCCTCCCTCCTCCTCTATCCACCCCCCCTTCCCCTCCAGTAATTTTCAACACTAACTTTCCCTCTCCCCTCTTGTCCCCTTCTCATCCCTCCACTACTCTCCCCCTCTATCTTTCTACTTCTCTCTAGTACTACCCCTCTTTCTCTCCCCCCCTTTGTTGTAATAATTTTCAACGCTAAATCTCCCTTTCCCCTCCCGTCCTTCTTTCTCCCTCTCTGCTATAAAAATCCCCCTTGTTAACCCTCTTCTAAATAATTCCCTCCTCTCTCTCCCTCTCCTATACCCCCTCTTATACCTCCCCTTCCTCCGTTTGCCCTATCCTTATGTTTACTATTTTCCCACCACTCATTCATATTTCCCTCCTACTTGTCTTTTTCCCCTATAAGCTCCCTCTGATATAATCTTCTTTCCCTTTTGACATGGTGTACCTCACTCTCAGTCCTTTCCCTCCTCGCTTAATTTCTCCCTTTTTCAAATTTGCCTCTTCTCCCTTTTTCCCATTTCCCCCTCCCTTCTTGTCATCTCCTGATTTTGAACGATGATTTATAATATTGAGCCCGTATAAATTCCCACCCCCCTCTTCTTCTTCCGCGGGATTTTCCCTTTGACAAATCGCCTCCCTTTTCTCCCTTCCTTTGTCCCTCTTCCTCTCTCTGTGTCGCTCTTTTTCCCATCTCTCTCTCTCTCTGTTCTGAATGTGTCTATCTTCTATCTCTCTTTTCCCAAATTCCCTCTGTCTCTCTCTGTTCTGAATGTGTATATCTTCTATCTCTCTTTTCCCAAATTCCCTCTGTCTCTTTCTGTTAGACACTCAGGTCTATCGTTCACCTTCTCTCTCTCTCTCTCTCTCTCTCTCTCTCTCTCTCTCTCTCTCTCTCTCTCTCTCTCTCTCTCTCTTCCTCTCTCTCTGTCGCTCTTTTTCCCATCTCTCTCTCTCTCTCTCTCTGTTCTGAATGTGTCTATCTTCTATCTCTCTTTTCCTAAATTCCCTCTGTCTCTTTCTGTTCTGAGTGTCTATCTTTCACCTTCTCTCTCTCTCTCTCTCTCTCTCTCTCTCTCTCTCGTATGAAAAGGTCAAAAATCTAATTATGAAAATTGTCCTTTAGGTGTTTTACCCAGCATGTTGTCTTCTAAATTTCATCAAAATTGGATAATCCGTTCGTGAGTTATGGCGAATACAAAGGGAAAATGTTTGGGCCCGATCCGGGCCAAAAATTAATGAGACATTTTGTGTGTTAAATATTTTGGACCCGTCAAAAAAATGTTTTGCCCCTTGGCTAGACTTGGGCTTGGATAAGGCCCCCATCCGGCCCAAAAATTAATGAGACATTTTGTGTGTTAAATATTTTGGACCCGTCAAAAAAATGTTTTGCCCCTTGGCTAGACTTGGGCTCGTATATGCGAGTAGAATACCAAGCTACCCCTCAAAGCCCAAAGTAACCCCGAGTTACGGTGTACTGTAAACCGGAAAATACAGTAAAAAAGGGTGAAATTAATGAATTAGTGAACAGAGAGAGAGAGAGAGAGAGATTTAGATGAAGAGAGAGAGAGAGAGAGAGAGAGAGGGGGGAAAGAGAGAGAGAGAGAGAGCGGAAATAATTTATCCAGCATCGATAAATAATAAAATTCATTACTTCATCGTGTGGTTACCTCATCAGCTTAGCTCAGGAGGGGTTCGAGTCCCGGTGGACATAATTTAATCCCGTAAACAATTATATTTGCGGAGGTTTAGGTACTCATTTTCGGGACCCTAAATCATTTTTTTGTTTCTCTTTTTTTACCATGGTAAATTTATTCGAAGTGGAGTCATAGTTTACGAATTTAGATTTGGTTGAGTTGTCATTTTAGGTTCACTCGCTTTCAAAAAAAAAAAGCGTTGAATTATAATTATAACAAAAGCCTAGTTAGCTTGGAGAGTGACATGTCTACTTTCTAAGCGCTAGGCCGCGGGTTCGATTTCCGCCCGGGGCGAATTTTATCCTGAAAAGATACTGTTCGTTCTGGGTATGGCTTGCTTTCTCCTATCCTGTCTTCCTTCTCTCTTCACCTTCGTAACAATAAGACTTTAGCACCTTAGCAGTTACAGTTCCCTCCATCCAGTACTGTGAGTTCCAGCGACGCTCTGAAAGCTCACATTTCTTCTGCGCAGGCGCGAACCGATTTTAACGCATTGCGTAGCGATCTGAGTTCAGCGGATGCTCTGAAAGCTATTTCGTCTGCGCAGAACGCTTTGCGCAGCGATTTGAGTTCGTTGTATGCCCGAAGTAACGCGACCGTGTCCGAACTCCTGTCGTATCAACAGAGAAGAAGAAGAAGAAGAAGATGAAAGAAAAAGAGGAAAAGGAAGCAAACAAAGAGACGAGATGGAGTGCTCCCCCCCCAAGTTTAAATATTTTACTCAAGTCTACAAGAATGAAAAGAGAGAAGAGTAAGAAGCATTTTTTATTAATATACATAGGTACGTACAACGTACATACATAAGTACATAACTCTGGGGGAAAAAGATTTCTGGCCGGATTAAAAAATATTTGTAAGAAGAAAAAAAAAAAAAAAAAAAAAAAAAAAAAAACCACAAAATAAAAAAAAATAAAATCGGTTAATTTAAATCACGTACAGTAAAGGGTTAATTAAATTAAGAAGAAAAAATAAAGAATACTTTAAAAAAAAGAGGTTTGACAGAGAAAATTGTAACTGCCAAGGTCTTATCATCCCGAAAGCGTAGAGAGGAGGAAAACAGGATAAAAGTCTTCACGAGTCTGACAGGAGAAAGCCAGCATCAGTTTCGAGAACGAACCTTATCTGTTGGAGATAAAATCCAGCCGGGCGGAAATCGAACCCGCGGCCTAGCGCTTACAAGGCAGACGCACTACCAACCAAGCTAACTAGGCTGGCCAAAAAAAAAGAGGTTTAATAGAGGGAACTGTAACTGCTAAGGTCTTATCTTCCCGAAAGCGAAGAGAGAAGGAAGGCAGGATAGGAGAAAGCCAGCCGTTTCGAGAATCATATACGAACTAGGCGGGAACCGAACTCGCGACCAAGAGTCTAGGCCGGCATTTTAGTATCCAAATGGGTGACTATTCGGACAACCGTTTACTGCTGGCTTTTCCCGGTCCCACTCAGGTTGGGTGAGGTTCATGTGAGTAGGCGGGCAGCTTGTCACCGAATTTAGTGTGACATCTCTGTCACTAAACACCTTAGCAGCTACAGCGACCCTAAACTCACAAAAAAAAAGAAGGGGAGAATAAGCTTATTTTGTCCCCATGATTTGGCTTTCAGATTCAGTCCTCCAGATCAGCAAACCAAGCCCACCGACCTCACAGTCAGCAAAAAACACAAACTCAAAGCAGCCCACAACAATAACAACAACAATGGTCCCACCTGAAGGAGGACAAGAAGAAGAAATAGAAAAAGAAGAAGAAATTTAATAAAACCCGGATTTTTCAATTTTTGACAAGGACATTGAAGTTCTTCTGTGTATCATGTCAAAGGTATACTTATATAAGTTATTTAATAAATTATTTATTTCAATATGACCTAAAACATTTTTTGTACCTACTGTAAAAAGTGTTGTTTACTTGTTTTTATATTTATGAGTTACGTCATCAACCGGTGAATCGCTTCAACAACTTCATCCGGTGGGAATCAAAACGTTCGCCTCAAGTTATCGTCTTAAATAATTATTACGGTCTTTGTTTTATTTCTCCATAAGTTGTTCTTCTCCTCCTCCTCCTGCATCTTCTTCGTCTTCTTCTCCTCCTCCTCCTTCTTCTTCTCCTCCTTCTTTTTCTTCTTCTCCTCCTTCTGCATCTTCTTCTCCTGCATCTCCTTCTTCGTCGTCATCGTCGTCGTCTTCTTCTTCGTCTTGTCCTTCATCTTAATTTTCTTCTTCTCCTCCTGCTTCTTCTTTTCCTTCTCCTCTTCCGTCTTCTTCTTCTCCGTGTCGTTCTTCTTCTCCTCCTCCTCCTTCTTCTTCATCTTTTTAAGTTTTCATTTTTGTTCTTCTTCTGCTTCTTCACTTTCATCTCTTTGCTCCGCGTCTTCAATTTTTCTTTTACGAAGTAATTCTTCTTGTTCTCTTCCTCCTCCTCCTTGTTCTAATTCTTCCCTTAATTTTTTTTTACCCCTTTTCTTCCATTTTGCTCTCCTCCTTGCCCTTCTTCTTGCTCCTCCTTCTCCTCCTCCAGTCCTCCTTCTTCTCCTTTTCATCATCTTATTTTTTTTTCACCCTTTTTCTTTTTTCCCTACTTTCCCTCTTTCTTCTTGGCCTCCTCTCCCTCTTTCTCCTCCTCCCCTTGTTTCTTCTTCTCCTCCTTCTTCGTCGTCTTCTTCTGCGTCTTCATCTTCTTCTTAAGTTTTCATTTTTCTTCTTCTTCTTCTTCTTCTTCTTCTTCTTCTTCTCCTCCTTCTTCTTCTTTCACCCCTTTTCTTTTCATTTCGTTCTTTCGCTCTTTATATTTTATCTTCATCTCGATGTATTCTCCACGGAGATCTTCTTTATTCCTTCTTCTCCTCCTTGTCGTTCTTCTTCTTCTCCTCCTCCTCCTTCTTCATCTTCTTAAGTTTTCATTTTTGTTCTTCTTCTGCTTCTTCACTTTCATCTCTTTGCTTCGCGTCTTCAATTTTTCTTTTACGAAGTAATTCTTCTTGTTCTCTTCCTCCTTGTTCTAATTTTTCTCTTCATTTTTTTTACCCCTTTTCTTCCATTTTGCTCTCCTCCTTGTCCTTCTTCTTGCTCGTCCTTCTCCTCCTCCTTCTTCTCCTTTTCATCATCTTATTTTTTTTCACCCTTTTTCTTTTTTCCCTACTTCCCCTCTTTCTTCTTGGCCTCCTTACCCTCTTTCTCCTCCTCCTTCTTCTTTTCATCATCTTATTTTTTCACCCTTTTCCTTTCATTTTGTTTCCCTCCTCTCCGTCTTTCTTCTCCTCCTTCTTCGTCGTCTTCTTCCTCCTCCATCTTCTACGTCTTCATCTTCTCCTTAAGTTTTCATTTTTGTTCTTCTTCTTCTTCTTCTTCTCCTCCTTCTCCTTTCACCCCTTTTCTTTTCATTTCGTTCTTTCGCTCTTTATATTTTATCTTCATCTCGATGTATTCTCCACGGAGATCTTCTTTATTTATCTTTCGCTGAGTTTCTCCTCCCCCTTTCTTCTCCTCCTCTTCCTCTTTCTTCTCCTCCTCTTCCCCTTTCTTCTCCTCCATTATTCAAGTCGCTCAGGTTTGATATACACGAACTGTTCCCTACTGTTCCGGATAAGTTTTTGAGCAAACGAAGTGAGATTTTTTAAGAAGGTTGGTAGAGGAAACTGTAACAATGAAGGTCTTGCCGTCAGTAAATCGGAGAGAAAAGGAGAACGGGAGTATTGAGAGGAAAGAAAAATTGGAAATCGTTCAGTCGTTATCATCCTAAAGGCAAAGCCTAGTTGAGACTGTGGCGCTCTCTACAACACGAAACACAATCTTACACAGAAATGCAACGCGCGCAGGATCTCGTTTCCTTACAATTTCCATCTCTGAAACTGAAAGGGTCAGCCTAGTTAGCGCATGTGGCATCTGCCTTGTAAGCGCTAGGCCGAGGGTTCGATTCCCGCCCGGGGCGGATTTTATCCTGATGGTATAATGTTCGTTCTCGGAACGGCTGGATTTCTCCTATCCTGTCTTCCTTCTCTCTTCGATTTCGGGACGATAAGATCTTAGCAGTTACAGTTCCCTCTATCAAACCTCTTAAAAAAAATAATAATAATAAGCAACGTTGCGCGTAAACACGCGCATGGGTGGTCATCTGGCAATAGCAGTTACAGTTCCCTCTATCAAATCTCTTGACAAAAAGTTCCTTTTTGTGTTTACCCTAACCCTATAATACGAGTCACTGCTCATTTGTGACAGCTCCTTTTTGTAGCAAATTTCCATTGACGTGACTTGTGACCAAGTACCCAAAAGGAAGCTTTCTTTTTCATTGTAGCTTCTGAATAATTACCTAGGGTTAGGTTAAACACAAAAAGGAGCTTTCTTTTTCATTGCCGTGACTTCTGAACAAGTACCGCCACTCGGGGCACACAGGTGGGTGGACGGACTTACCAGTGCGGGATGGTGCGTTGTCAGATGGGTCTCCAGTAGGAACTGTACACGGAACGTCTTAGGGCATAGGGGGCACTGAAGGGGGCCGGCAGTGTGCTCGTGCAGATGAAGTTGAAGTTCAGACGCGGAGTGGAACTGGCGGAAACAGAAGATGCATTGAAGCAGTGGCGGAGCCTGGGGGGAGAGAAGAGAGAGCGGATTACAACACAGATCTTCTCCTAAGTGTAGATGTTGTTCAAACTGATCAAACATTGAGGCCAGCTATTTAGTGAATGACTAAATTTATTCAGAACAGCCAGCCTAGTTAGCTTAGTTGGTAGTGCATCTGCCTCGTAAGCGCTAGGCCGCGGGTTCGATTCCCGCCCGGGGCGGATTTTATCCTGATGGGATAATGTTCGTTCTCGGAACGGCTGGCTTTCTCCTATCCTGTCTTCCTTCTCTCTCCGATTTCGGGACGATAAGACCCTAGAGTTACAGTTCCCTCTGTCAAACCTCTTAAAAAAAAAAAAAAAAAAAAAAAAAAAAAAAAAAAAAAAAAAAAACAAAAAAACAAAACTCTTTTTCTTTACTAAATTTTTCGCTGTCACAGTCCAACCAAATTTTGTTTCGCAAATTTTCTTTGGCAGTTAGTTGCTCTCTAACTTTTTACGGTACTTTTTACTCCAATTATTTTTTTACTTAAATTACTTTCCGCTTATTTTTTTCCAAACTAAAATTTTTCTTTCATTTAATTTTTCGTTGGTAGTTTCGAGCAGCTGTGCATCAACTACGCCAACGAACACCTGCAGTACTACTTCAACCAGCACGTGTTTCAATACGAACAGGAAGAATACAACAAGGAGGGTATTCGTTGGCGCCATATTGAATTCTCGGACAATACGCTGTGTCTGCAGCTGGTCGAGGGGAAACCCAATGGTCTCCTGTGTGTTCTGGATGATCAAGCCAAGTAAGTTTTGAATAGAATAGAATAGAATAGAATAAGGAGGGAATTCGTTGGCGCCATATTGAATTCTCGGACAATACGCTGTGTCTGCAGCTGGTCGAGGGGAAACCCAATGGTCTCCTGTGTGTTCTGGATGATCAAGCCAAGTAAGTTTTGAATAGAATAGAATAGAATAGAATAAGGAGGGAATTCGTTGGCGCCATGAAAGCTCACATTTCTTCTGCGCAGGCGCGAACCGATTTGAACGCTTTGCGCAGCGATCTGAGTTCAGCGGATGCTCTGAAAGCTATTTCTTCTGCGCAGAACGCTTTGCGCAGCGATTTGAGTTCGTTGTATGCCCGAAGTAACGCGACTGTGTCCGAACTCCTGTCGTATCAACAGAGGGAGGGGAAATACGCGCAGTATTTGACGCATGCGCTGAACGGTGTGACCAATGGAGAGGCTGGGACGGAAGAGGGTGGAGTTAAGAATGAAGGGTGAGTAAAGGGTTAATTTAAATCACGTACAGTAAAAGGGTTAATTAAATTAAGAAGAAAAAATAAAGAATACTTTAAAAAAAAAGAGGTTTGATAGAGAAAATTGTAACTGCCAAGGTCTTATCATCCCGAAAGCGTAGAGAGGAGGAAAACAGGATAAAAGTCCTCACGAGTCTGACAGGAGAAAGCCAGCATCAGTTTCGAGAACGAACCTTATCTGTTGGGGATAAAATCCACCCGGGCGGGAATCGAACCCGCGGCCTAGCGCTTACAAGGCAGACGCAATACCAACCCAGGGTGTCTACCAGACTGGAAAACCGGGAAAACCGGGAAAAGTCAGGGAATTTCATGGAGACTGGAAAAGTCAGGGAAAAGTCAGAGTGTACAGCATGAATTTGAAGAAACCATTATTTTACTGAGGGAATTTGTGTTTCAGCTCCACTTTACCCAGTCTCATCACAAGGAGGTTAAACTGTACCGGTGTACCAAATGTCCTCCATCGAGTGGAGATATATTAGATACAGAAGCCGTAGCATGGGATCGGGTTCATAAGAAGATTCTTCCCTTCCAAATCCTGAGCACTAGGAAGCGAAAGGTAAGAGTACTGTATTGTTACACGCTGTATATTAGACTTTATGTTACCTCCTGTATATTAGATACAGAAGCCGTAGCATGGGATCGGGTTCATAAGAAGATTCTACCGTTCCAAATCCTGAGCACCAGGAAGCGAAAGGTAAGAGTACTGTATTGTTACACGCTGTATATTGGACTTTATGTTACCTCCCATTGGTCCGTGTGTGTGTGTGTCTGAGCACTAGGAAGCGAAAGGTAAGAGTACTGTATTGTTACACGCTGTATATTGGACTTTATGTTACCTCCTGTATATTAGATACAGAAGCCGTAGCATGGGATCGGGTTCATAAGAAGATTCTACCATTCCAAATCCTGAGCACTAGGAAGTGAAAGGTAAGAGTACTGTATTGTTACACGCTGTATATTGGACTTTATGTTACCTCCCATTGGTCCGTGTGTGTGTGTGTGTCTGTCAATCCTAATGTGATACCCACTCGGCCACGGAGGTTGCCAACAAAATAAACAAATATCGTGGGCCAGCCTATTTAGCTTAGTTGGTAGTGCGTCTGCCTTGTAAGCGCTAGGCTGCGGGTTCGATTCCCGCCCGGGGCGGATTTTATCCATTATTTTACCGAGGAAATTTGTGTTTCAGCTCCACTTTACCCAGTCTCATCACAAAGAGGTTAAACTGTACCGGTGTACCAAATGTCCTCCATCTCCATCGAGTGGAGATGACACCTCCAGTTTTTCATCCCACGCGGAGTTTGCGTCTCATGTGCGCAGCGCGCATCCACTCCAACCGTCCGATATTTGTACGCGCATTCTGCCTCAGGTAAAAAGATCTTTTTGTTTCCTTTCCTTTTAGGTTCTTTAACACTACAGACATAGGTTGTTCGCACCGAACTCTTTTTTTGTGAATCTGAAAACATCCTCGCATTTTTCGTCGGTAGGTATATGGTATTAGCCTGGGCGTGGTAAACAGGAGGGCGTGGGTTCGATCCCAGCCGAGGCATGGAATTTTATCCTCATTTAGGTGGTAGAGAACGCCTCCGGCGTTAACCTCGCCTAGTGGTTGCCTTCCACTCAAGAGTCTATTATTATTATTATTATTATTATTTCCTCAGTAAAATAATGGTTTCTTCAAATTCATTTGATCAAAATGACCAAGGGCCAAGGTAAAACTGGAGGTGATATCATCTCCACTCGATGGAGGACATTTGGTACACCGGTACAGTTTAACCTCCTTGTGATGAGACTGTGGAAAGTGGAGCTGAAACACAAATTTCCTCAGTGAAATAAGGCAATGGCTCACGAAAACATCCGCAGAGAAGAGTACGAAACTCTTCTCTGCGAAATCAATAGGCGTTGAGTCTCTCCGCTTGATCAGAGCCCCGGGGATGATAGACGTTAGCGCACGGATGTGGTTTGATTTACGGTTTACTGGAGACTGATGGGTCAACCATTCTCCCAACAATCGGCCAATCCTATGATTTCCCAACCATCCCTATGATCGGCCAACCCTATGATTTCCCAACCATCCCTATGATCGACCAACCCTATGATTTCCCAACCATCCCTATGATCGGCCAACCCTATGATTTCCCAACCATTCCTATGATCGGCCAACCCTATGATTTCCCAACCATCCCTATGATCGGCCAAACCTATGATTTCCCAACCATCCCTATGATCGGCCAACCCTATGATTTCCCAACCATCCCTATGATCGGCCAACCCTATGATTTCCCAACCATCAATGTTGTTGAGGCTGTACACTTGGAAAGGAGACTCTCCTTCCACCTCTCCTTCCCAACTGAAATCAAAACTCTCATCTACTCAATTGTTGTTGTAGTGGTGTAGCTGCACCGAAGGGGCTCAATTTTCTCTGGGCAAGATTACTTGGTCCGTCCTGAACCGCAGTCAACCATCACGAGGACCTGTGCTTTTCCTTTGAAGTATGATTAACCCTTTTTAACCTCCAGCTATCCAGACTGGTTAGGGTTTGGCTGCTCTGATCCCTATTTGTCTACTGGATTTGAAGGCGATAACTACAGAGTCAAAAAAGCTACACTTTTTTTATAATCAAGCAAGGTCCATTGTAATAATTATGCATTGTAAAATGTTAAACCCATAAAATACACGAGACCTTGTTTAGACTGGGTAAAGGGACTTTTTAGTCTCATTCGAGCAGGATAAACAAGGTATTCAGGATAAACTATTCTATTCTACAACCAGTGCTCACCTGTATAAGCAGTTTACTGTCGTACATCTCACTACACAGGCCACACTTGTACACCTTACACACATGCGTCTCGCCCAGATGCTTCGTCAGCTCTTGATTACCCAGGGCAGGATTTTGTCGAGGGGGGGGAATAGGGCTCGAGGGCGGGGCCCTTACCTCCCGTCTAAGTACGGCCCTGTTATTACCTGAAGGTGAATTTAGGGTAGCTACTTTAACTGAAATTAAATTAGAGTTACTACTCGAGTAGCTACTAACCTTACCTATAGGTTTATATTAGGGTCGCTACTCGGGTCGCTATAGGATTAAATTAAGGTCGCTACTCGGGTCCCTACTTACCTGGAGGGGAAGCGAAAGCGGCGAAGGGGAAGACTGATAGACGGACGAGTGTAGTTTGGATATAGAGCGAGCGAGAGGGGACAAGAGAGAGGGGTGGTAGCTACACTTACCTATAGGGTCACTAATCGGGCCACTACTTTGGGCGCTACTTACCTATAGGATAAATGCGGGTTGCTATTTAGATCTCTATCTAACTTTAGAGGTAAATTAGGGTAGTTACTTACCTATGGGTTTATATTAGGGTCGCTACTCTGGTAGCTACTTACCCATAAGAGAAGCTCCTAGAGTCAATACTTAGGTCGCTACTTACCCATATGACAAAAAAGGGTCACTACTTAGGTCTCTACCGACCTTTACGAGTAAATTCGCTTCGCTACTTACCTGGAGGTGTTTTTTAGGGTCGCTACTCGGGTTTCTATTTACCCTTAAGAGAAATGAGGGTCGCTACTTACCTATAAGATAAATTAGGGTCGCTATTTGGGTAGCTTCTTCACTATAAGACTAAATTAGGGTTGCTACTTACCTATAAGATGAATTAAGGTCGCTATTTGGGTAGCTTCTTAGCTATAAGACTAAATTAGGGTCGCTACTTACCTATAAGATAAATTAAGGTCGCTATTTGGGTAGCTTCTTAGCTAAGAGGCTAAATTAGGGTCGCTACTTACCTATAAGATAAATTAAGGTCGCTATTTGGGTAGCTTCTTAGCTATAAGACTAAATTAGGGTCGCTACTTACCTATCAGATAAATTAAGGTCGCTATTTGGGTAGCTTCTTAGCTATAAGGCTAAATTAGGGTCGCTACTTACCTATAAGATAAATTAAGGTCGCTATTTGGGCAGCTTCTTAGCTATAAGGCTAAACTAGGGTCGCTACTCGGGTCGCTACTTACCTGGAGGGGAAACGAGAGCGGCGAAGGGGAAGACTGATAGACGGACGAGTGTAGTTTGGATATGGAGCGAGAGAGAGGGGACATGAGAGAGGGATGGGAGGGGG
>NW_007378165.1:120929-142949 GCF_000475195.1 Diaphorina citri
TTTTAGTCTCATTCGAGCAGGATAAACAAGGTATATTCTATTCTATTCTACAACCAGTGCTCACCTGTATCAGCAGTTTACTGTCGTACATCTCACTACACAGGCCACACTTGTACACCTTACACACATGCGTCTCGCCCAGATGCTTCGTCAGCTCTTCTCCGCTGCCAAAGCTCAACTGGCACGCTCCGCACTGGAACAACTTCAGCATCGCGAGGCAATGGCTCACGAAGTGCTCCGACAGCTCCCGAATGTCGGCGAAGACGGACGAGCACTGTTTGCACTGGAGTTCGGGCGAAGTCGGGGTGTTGTTGTTGAGCCGGTGGAGCTCGTTGTCCAGGTGGGTTTTCTGGTGGAGGGAGAACGAGGCGAGATCGGGGAAGGTCGCGTCGCATTGGGAGCAGATGTGCAGCTTGTGCGCGTTCTCGTAGTGTTTCTGTGGAAAAGAGTTTGAGGTGAGTTTGTGGAGGGAGGAAGTTGCTTATGCCAGCCACTCACTATCAATTTTGATAGACGTACCTGCCTCGGTGGTGTAGTGGTCAAGGCGCTCGCCTGGTAAACAGGAGGGCGTGGGTTCAATCCCAGCCGAGGTATGGAATACCTACCTCGGTGGTGTAGTGGTCAAGGCGCTCGCCTGGTAAACAGGAGGGCGTGGGTTCAATCCCAGCCGAGGTATGGAATACCTACCTCGGTGGTGTAGTGGTCAAGGCGCTACCTACCTCGGTGGTGTAGTGGTCTCTATGCGAGCAGTATAAATAGGCACTATTATTATTATTATCAGGTCCACCTGTCAGGTGTACGCGCTGAGTACACAAACTATTACGTAGACCCAACAGGTACGGCTGAAAAGGTCCGCCTGTTAGGTCTTGCTGATACCTGATAAGCACACTCACTACCAGGTAGACCTGATCAGGTCTACCTGATAGTGAGTGGTTGGCCCATGTGTACGGCAAGTTTGTGTAGACTTCATTTGTGAAGTACAATCTGTCAAAAGATAAGTAGGGTAAGTTGGAAGATAAGTTCACAGACAAATCCTAACGCATTTGTAACTGTGTGCCAGTAGAATAAAGAAGGTAATGGATGTAGCAATCGTATCATGACCTCAAGATATAACAGTAGGGGAGTCACAAAAGATCTAACCAGGTCGCAGTGACATAAGGCGTTTATTATAGCCGATGGCCCTACTTATACCAAAAAAGGGTAAGGTTCGTTCCCGGAACGGCAGGCTTCCTCTTATCCTGTCCTCGTTCTGTCTTCGATTCCGGGACTTCAAGACCTAAGTTAATAGACTTTAGAGTTCCTTCTATCTAACGTCTTTTTTAAAGGTACTTAGGTAAACTTACTATCACAGAACTGAGTTCATTATTATTCGCGCTAGCTCCGTTTAGTTTGATTCGCTTATTAGGATCATAGGTGGGACCATTGTTGTTGTTATTGTTGTGGGCTGCTTTGAGCCTCTCAGTAATGTGTGGGTTTTATTTCTGTTTTGTAAGTAGGTATTTTCATTCGAACAACCTCCGAGACCGAGTGGCTATCGTACGCTTGTACACTGAAGGTCCCGGATTCGTTTCCCGGCAGAAATTTTTCGGCTCTGTTTTGAATAATAAAAAAAATGTTGGAGTTCTTGGTCATTTAGGGAGAAATGGTAACTACTTTATCTACAAAGTTACTGAGTCTTCTATAGATTATGGAGTTCTTGGTGCACTTATCTTTGTGAGTTTACCAAAAATCATTGGGGGTATACTTACAATCACAGAACTCAGTTCATTACTATTCGCGCTAGCTCCGTTTAGTTTGATTCGCTTATTAGGATCATAGGTGGGACCATTGTTGTTGTTATTGTTGTGGGCTGCTTTGAGGTCCTACAATGCTGCAGTGAGCACCAAAGTTGTGATATAATAACACAAAAAGAAACTGCATTTACATTTACATTTTTTTACATTTACACTCAGGCTGGGTGACGTTAATGTGAGAAGGCCAGTAGCTTTTGTCGCCCACGCCCAGTGAAGGGCAAAACCGCGGTCACTAAAAGGTAGAAACACTACCAATAACACGAAGTCATTGGGAGTGAGAAAGATGTAGTTCAAAGTTTTCCCATAATATTGTAGGTTATAATTTCGTTCAGGACAACCCCACTACCATCACATCACGTGACGTGATGGGAGTGTGTCTCTACCTTAAGAGGCGCCACTGGGGATTTTCCTCCACTTTTCTCGCACCGTTCTGAAATCAGAAACGTAAACACCTCAAGTGTCGTCAGCCTTTGGTCCTTTTTCCTTCCTGGTGTTCTAATAATACGGTCGGTCGTTCGCGTTTCAGTCCTTTTCTGGTTTTTGCCTTGTTGGTTCCTTTCTGCTAAATTTTCTCTCCCTTTAAGGTGCTTTAAAAATTCGGTCAATTGCGTTTCAGTCCGTTTGGTTGAGGCCTTACTAAGCCTTTTCATTTTTTCGGTTTCAAAAGTCCTTTTGGTCTGTGCCTCGTTGGTTCTTTTCCGTTTTAAAAAGCAAGGTACCCGAATTCGGAGGTGGTTTGTCGAATATCCTCTCGTGACTAATCTAATGGTGGGTCCAGACTTGTGCAATGCAAAGTGCAAAGCAACGTGCAAAGCATTTGCATTGCACGTTGCACGTAAAATCAAATCTGACGAATGCAAACGTTTTTCATGTATCCGAGAATTTTTGTACCGATACTCAACTAGTAATGGCCTATAGTAGGTACATCATTTGCATTGCATTGCACGATGCTTTGCAAACACGTCCAAACTAGTGCAACGCACATCAAAGACATTCGCCAGAAAACCGCCAAACTCTCGGATACCCACAAACGTTTGCTGCAATGTTCAGAAAACTTTGCTGCAACTTTCTCAAACACGTCCAAACTAACGAATTTCATTGCATTGCACGTTGCATTGCATGTTGCATTGCACAAGTCTGGACCCAGCTTAACAGTTGAATTAGTGGATTTCTAGATTTTCTAGGTAGCTAAACTTGTTCTATCTAATTTAAAACCTCATTCGAGCTGTCTGGCTGGGTTACGTTAAACAGGGAGTACACCAGCCTGACTTTCCCCTGCTAAAGAAATAGCAAAAGTTTGAGTGTGAAGGGCATCCACTCGTAACATTTGTAGCCAAAATCAAATGTCAGCCCAAAGCAATCACCCTAGTTAGGGCTGATTGAGAGGCTGACGAAAAACGCCGACCCCGTCTGAACTGGACCAACCGTGCCTCACTGGACCAACCGTCTTTTTTAAAGGTACTTAGGTAAACTTACTATCACAGAACTGAGTTCATTACTATTCGCGCTAGCTCCGTTTAGTTTGATTCGCTTGTTAGGATCATAGGTGGGACCATTGTTGTTGTTATTGTTGTGGGCTGCTTTGAGTTTGTGTTTTTTGCTGACTGTGAGGTCGGTGGGCTAAGAAGATACTTCATTTTGATAAGCCTGGTTTGCCTGATTTACGTAAGTATGTAATGTGCCTTAAATAAACAAAGCCTAATAAAAATAAAGCCTATGAGATCGCAAAATCCAGGCTAAAAAGAATAATGAATAATACAGTGTAAAAATAGGACAGACCAAATGGGTGTGTTTAGGTCCTATCCTAAGGGACCTCTTGACTTGTGAGGAGCTCACACCAGGAATTAGGGGACCCCCAGGATCGGTCTATGACTCAGTCACTCAGTCTAGTCGCCCGCTAAAAATAATTAAGTCCCTAATAACCTCTAATGTCCCAAGTGGAAAAAACACAAAGTGAAAAAAAAAAAAATCATATTGCCTTTTTTATATTCTTAGTCTAATTCTTATTATCGAATTGTTCTCCCGAGAGAGAGAGATTTTCGGTGGAGATAATGGACCTGGATTTAGACAACGCGATTGACGTTACAGAGGTGTATCTACTTAACGTCACTGTAAAATGGCTAAAATTTTTAAACATATTGTGGTGGGTCCAGACTTGTGCAATGCAACGTGCAAAGCATTTGCATTGCACGTTGCACGTAAAATCAAATCTGACGAATGCGAACGAAGGTATACTTACAATCACAGAACTCAGTTCGTTATTATTCGCGCTAGTTCCGTTTAGTTTGATTCGCTTATTAGGATCATAGGTAGGACCATTGTTGTTGTTATTGTTGTGGGCTGACTTGAGTTTATGTTTTTTGCTGACTGTGAGGTCGGTGGGCTTGGTTTGCTGGTCGGGAGGACTGAATCTGAAAGTCAAATCATGGGGACAAAATGAGCTTATTCTCTCCTTCTTTTTTCAGTGAGTTTAGGGTCACTGTAGCTGCTAAGGTGTTTAGTGACAGAGATGTCACACTAAATTCGGTGACAAGCTGTATTACCCTCAACTTACCATGGGCTGTTTGAATATGAACGTGAAGAGATTCGAGCGAGCTGAACCCTTCACTCCCATTGGAACAATAATTGCACATGTACCGGGCATTGGGGATCGAACCCGGAGACCCATGAGTTTAATTACAGTTAGTTGTAAAGTAACTTCCCGAGATCAAGAGGCTGTTGATAATAGTGTATGGTTAAAATAGAAAGAGGCTATACGTATTACCCTCAACTTACCATGGGCTGTCTGAATATGAACATGAAGAGATTCGAGCGAGCTGAACCCTTCACTCCCATTGGAACAATAATTGCACATGTACCGGGCATTGGGGATCGAACCCGGAGACCTCGCAGTGACCACTACGCCACGGGAGCTGATAAACCCCTTGATACGTATTACCCTCAACTTACCATGGGCTGTCTGAATATGAACATGAAGAGATTCTAGCGAGCTGAACCCTTCACTCCCATTGGAACAATAATTGCACATGTACCGGGCATTGGGGATCGAACCCGGAGACCCTGAGTAGCGAGAGGGCGACGAAGCCAGAGGGAACTGAAGAGGAAGAAGAAGAAAAAATATTACACTTTTATTTCACCACATTGATTTTCGGGAAGTACCTACCTAGCCAAGTCCATCTGGAAAACAGAGATTTGACAACTCAGAAATTATGGATAAGGTTGACACTACTCTTAAGTTTCATTATCTCAGGGGTGGCCAGACTTTTTTTGTTACGGTTCCTCTTTAAGTTTCATTATCTGATTACCCAGGGCAGGATTTTGTCGAGGGGGGGGGATAAGGCTCGAGGGCGGAGCCCTTAGCTCCCCTCTAAGTACGGCCCTGTTATTACCTGAAGGTGAATTTAGGGTAGCTGCTTAACTGAAATTAAATTAGAGTTACTACTCGAGTAGCTACTAACCTTACCTAGAGCTTTTTATTAGGGTCGCTACTCCGGTTTCTGCTCACGAATAAGAGAAATTAGGGTAGCTACTTACCTATAGGATTAAATTAAGGTCGCTACTCGGGTCACTACTTACCTGGAGGGGAAGGGGAAGATTGATAGACGGACGAGTGTAGTTTGGATATAGAACGAGCGAGAGGGGACATGAGAGAGGGGTGGTAGCTACTATAGGACAAACAAGGGTCACTACTTAGGTCGCTACCTACCTATAGAAGTAAATTAGGGTCGCTATAGAAGTAAATACTTACTAAATACTTAGTAAGTAAATACTTAGTAAGTATTTACTTCTACCTATAGAAGTAAATACTTACCTATAAGATAAATTAAGGTCGCTATTTGGGTAGCTTCTTAACTATAAGACTAAATTAGGGTCGCTACTTACCTATAAGATAAATTATGGTCGCTATTTGGGTAGCTTCTTCACTATAAGACAAAATTAGGGTCGCTACTTACCTATAAGATAAATCAAGGTCGCTATTTGGGTAGCTTCTTAGCTATATGGGTAAATTAGGGTCGCTACTTACCTTCAAGAGAAACTAGGGTCGCTACTCGGGTCGCTACTCACCTGGAGGGGAAACGAGAGCGGCGACGGGGAAGACTGATAGACGGACGAGTGTAGTTTGGATATAGAGCGAGAGAGAGGGGACATAGCTACTTACGATCCGAATGGGTGACCAATTAGCCATCTGGACAATCGCGCGCTGTTGGCTTTTCCTGCTCTACTCACGCTGGGTGAGCTTAATGTAAGTAGGCGGGTTTGTGGGTAACCTATAGCTTGTCTACGAATGGAGGGTAAACCCCCCCCTCACTAAAGACCTTAGCGGTTATAACAGCTATACAGTAGTGTTAAACCATAAAAAAAACTACCTAAGAAATCACCTACCGAGATATACATATTATGTCCTTTGTAATGATTATTATTTATCAATACAACAAACCAAATTATTTTATTTATTTTGTCTACATTTTCATACAGATTTTTCCCCACCCTCACCGGTATTCGAACCCGCAAACTGACCTTCTCGAGTACTGGTGTCCACATTTCTCACACCTCTTCTTCTTCTTCTTCCTCTTTTTTGTGATTTTGCCACTAAAAAATGTAAAAACCAGACAATAGTCTGGTTGTGGGATTTTGCCACTACCCAGATACCTGCATATTTTGTCCACATTTTCCACATACACATTTTTTTCTACCTTCACCCGGATTCGAACCCACGAACTCCCTTCTCCTTCTTCTTCTTCTTCTCCTCCTTCTTCCTCTTTTTTGTGATTTTGCCATTAAAAAATGTAAAAACCAGACACTAGTCTGGTTGTGGGATTTTGCCACTACCCAGATACCTGCATATTTTGTCCACATTTTCCACATACAC
Source organism: Diaphorina citri (assembly GCF_000475195.1). Taxonomy (NCBI): domain Eukaryota; kingdom Metazoa; phylum Arthropoda; class Insecta; order Hemiptera; family Psyllidae; genus Diaphorina; species Diaphorina citri. Next base: position 127,593 of record NW_007378165.1, read on the forward strand.
ATTTTTTTTTCTACCTTCACCCGAGATTCGAACCCGTGAACTCACCTTCTCGAGTACCGGTGCCCGCATTTCTCACACTTGTACTTCTTCTCGCCCGTATGTAGCTTGACGTGGCGATCTCTGCTGTACCTGCATATTTTGTCCACATTTTCCACATACCTACACATTTTTTTCTACCTTCACCCGGATTCGAACCCACGAACTCACCTTCTCGAGTACCGGTGCCCGCATTTCTCACACTTGTACTTCTTCTCGCCCGTATGTAGCTTGACGTGGCGATCTCTGCTTCGCTTGTGCTTGAAGCGTTGACGACAGAATTCGCACTCGAACGGAAGATGTTCCTTGTGCGTCTGAAATCAGAAGATGAAACGAGGTGTGAATTTTAACAAGCTGGGTCCGTCCCTCCGGGAATTTTTTAGCCCGTAGTTTATTCGATCGTGATTAGAGAAAATCAGTACCTATGTACCTACCTAATTTGTTTAATATTCAGTTTATTATCATTCTTGATTTGATTTTACGTTCATGTAATGATTTAAAATCAAGACTAGAGCCCGTTCTCCCTTTATTCCCAATAAAATGTTTAAGTCACCCATCCATTTATTGGCCTTCATCGGCGTTGCTTAACCTAGAAAACGCTAAAACCGGTCTTAAATTGACGACTGGAGTGTTATCTAAAACTTTCTCGCTTTGAGTTCATAGGTCATTGCGACATCTCTCAATATTAGTGGAGATGTCAAAACTCCCAATATTAGTGGAGATGTCAAAACTCCCAATATTAGTGGAGATGTCAAAACTCCCAATATTAGTGAATATGTCAAAACTCCCGTAAGCCAGGATTTTGTTAGGGAGAGAAGTTGGTTCGAGAGTCCCAATAGTGTTGGACCGGGCGGGGATGCTCCAAATTTTCGGAGTCTGGCCTATGGAAAAACAGTAAAGGAGAAAAACACCGACCTCGTCTGTGTATACGCGGGATGAGGCGAAGAAGAAAAAGAAGAAGAAGAAAAAGGAGCTGGTTTACGAAAGTATGTAATGCGTACCTACCTTAAATAAACAAAGCCTATGAGATCGAAGAATCCAGGCTAAAGAGAATAATAAATAATAGAGTGTAAAAATAGGACAGACCAAATGGGTGTGTTTAGGTCCTATCCTAAGGGACCTCTTGACTTGTTAGGAGCTCACACCAGCCACATCTGAATAAGGAATTAGGGGACCCCCAGGATAGATCAGTGACTCAGTCACTATAAGTCAAGTCACCCGCTAAAAATAATAAGTCCTTAATACTCAATTGTCATTAGGTCGTTGGAAAAAAAATCAACTTATTATTGTGATGGTGGTAAACCCGCCGAGGTATGGAATTTTATCCTCAATATAATTTGAGAATTTGACCACAATAATAGTAGTAGCCTACTGCTGGAGTAAAGGGACTTATTTAACACGCTATTACCGCTCTGCTGGCGCTGGCTTAGTTTATGAATATGAAACAAGTGTATTTAACACGCTATTACCGCTCTGCTGGCGCTGGCTTAGTTTATGAATATGAAACAAGTGTTTGTCTCTCGGCTCTCGCCGCGCCGTTTAAATCCAGCATAAGACGTTATTATTATGAGAGCATATTTATACATTTATTATTTGAGTATGACCCTAATAAACTAATAATAAATATTTACACTGCACGTGTTTATAGGTCTCCCACTGAGATTCAAGATGTGATTGTTTTGAAGAGGATAACTGAATCCGAATTGGGTATGTCAAGTTGATATTGTCAAAAAAAAAAAAAAAAAATCAGGAGTAGGTAGGTACAAAAAAAAGAACTGTTCTCCTAAAATTAGGCTGCCTAGGGGATCCGAATGGGTGACCAATTAGCCATCTGGGCAATCGCGTGCTGTTGGCTTTTCCTGCTCTACTCACGCTGGGTGAGCTTAGTGTAAGTAGGCGGGTTTGTGGGTAACCTATAGCTTGTCTACGAATGGAGGGTAAACCCCCCCTCACTAAAGACCTTAGCGGTTATAACAGCTATACAGTAGTGTTAAACCATAAAAAAACTACCTAAGAAGTCACCTACCGAGATATACATATTATGTCCTCTGTAATGATTATTATTTATCAATACAACAAACCATATTATTTTATTTGTTTTGTCCACATTTTCATACAGATTTTTCCCCACCCTCACCGGTATTCGAACCCGCAAACTGACCTTCTCGAGTACTGGTGTCCACATTTCTCACACTTCTTCTTCTTCTTCTTCTTCTTCCTCTTTTTTTGTGATTTTGCCATTAAAAAATGTAAAAACCAGACACTAGTCTGGTTGTGGGATTTAGCCACTACCCAGATACCTGCATATTTTGTCCACATTTTCCACATACACATTTTTTTCTACCTTCACCCGGATTCGAACCCGCGAACTCCTACTTTAATCGAGTAGCGACCAGTGGCGACGTTACCAGTGTAAAAAGATTATTGAAATATGGAAATTGACTGCAAAGGAGACACTTAGTAATGTTGTGATATCCACAAAAGTTGTGAAAAGGCTCTGCTTTACCACAAAGAATTTGAGATTTGAGAGTATTCCAACAACCTAAATCAGGGAAAATAACCCAATAATAGAGTTTTTCAAACCCTATCAGCCTATCACTATTTTTTCTCTCAGTGTGCTGAGATAATTTTGTCCCCAAAGCGAAAAGACAGGCTAGGAGAAATCCAGCCGTTCCGAGAACGTCCCTATTTTTTTATTATTTTTTTTTACCAGTACTGCCTAGAGGAGCTCTTCCACCCAACCACTAAATTTTTCATGTGAATTTTCATAATATCAGCCTTGAGCGAGAATCGACATAGTTAAGCCAACTAGTCCCTCCAAGCCAACTAGGCTGGCGCGCGCTGGCTTAAGATAGGTATAAAATACAACCTAGCGAGGCTAAATTTCCTCCCAGTCGGGGACTCGAACCCTCACCTGCAAGTCCTCCGGTGTGCCGAACTTGGTCTCGCAGTCCAAACACTTGAAGCTGGCCCCCAGGGGCGGCGTCGTGGGGGGGTCCGGGGGGTTCTTGTTGTGTTTCTGCAGATGAGAGGTGAGAGCCGCGACTGTATTGTAGCCTCGGTTACATAGGGAACATTGATGCGGCTTGCGCAGGTCGTGCGTCTTTTTGTGAATGTTGAGGTGATCGCTGCGGAAAAAAAGGTCAGTTGAATTTAGGGCTCTTGCTCTTGTCAAATCTCTCAATATTAGTGGAGATGTCAAAACTCCCAATATTAGTGGAGATGTCAAAGATAGATAATACGTATTTCTATTTGGGTTGTCTATTATGTTTTCATTATAGGGGTGACCATTCTTTCTATTATTCGGTTTGGGTCCAATATAATACATCTTATTTGGGTGACTGGTGGTTGGGTGTTAACTTACTAACGGGGCATTGTCCCATTTAATACAATAGGGTCTGGGGGACCCGATAATTTCTATTACCTACCTATAGCAGGACAGATTTCAGGTGATGGTTTTTACTACTTGCGCACCTAAATCGTTTTAATCGTCGACTTTCGTAAAGGTTGCTATAAAGGTTTCAAGAAAGAATAGGGACTATTGAACTAATAGTAGAGATGCCAAAACTCCCAATATTAGTGGAGATGTCGAAACTCCCAATATTAGTGGAGATGTCAAAACTATCAATATTAGTGGAGATGCCAAAACTGCCAATATTAGTGGAGATGTCAAAACTCTCAATATTAGTGGAGATGTCAAAACTCTCAATATTAGTGGAGATGTCAAAACTCCCAATATTAGTGGAGATGTCAAAACTCCCAATATTAGTGGAGATGTCAAAACTGCTAATATTGGTGGAGATGTCAAAACTCCCAATATTGGTGGAGATGTCAAAACTCCCAATATTAGTGGAGATGTCAAAACTCCCAATGTTAGTGGAGATGCGAAAAGTCCCAATATTAGTGGAGCTGGAGATGTCAAAACTTCCAATGTTAATGGAGATGTCAAAGCTCCCAATATTAGTGAAGATGTCAAAACTCCCAATATTAGTTTTTTTTTTTTTTTTTTTTTTAACATATACATCTCTTTATTTCATATAATATACATAGGTACATGACAATTGACAAATTAGGAACATATTATTATAGAAATAAGGAGATGTTACCCCTTGTCTAAACCTCAATACATAATGTATTGAGGTTGTGTCGACTAAGGGGGAATCATCAGCCTAAGAAGATAGTTGAAAAAAAAAGAGAAAAGCGGCTCTGTTGTTGGACAAAAAAAAAAAAACTTTTTTCGGCTCTGTTGTTGGACAAAAAAAAAAAAATTTTTCGGCTCTGTTGTTGGACAAAAAAAAAAAACCGTAACTTTTTGATTTTTGATGCGGATATTTTGGCAATATCGAGATTCACGAAAAATTTCGCGAAGTCCGCGAATTAGGTACCTACCAACTTTGGATTTTTAAATGAGAAACCCTATTTGGCTAATCCGGCCCTGGGGATTAGCGATTAAGACATGGAGTCCAGGGTTTCTGGGCGTCCAAGGGGTTTCAAAGCCAAATCCTTCCAACACTGTGAGACACCGTGTCTTATCGTCCAGAAATTGAAGAGAGAAAGGAAGACAGGATAGGAGAGGGAGTTGTAACTTTCGTTGCCAAAACGCCGACCCCGTCTGAAATTATCGTCCCGAAATTGAAGAGAGAAAGGAAGACAGGATAGGAGAGGGAGTTGTAACTTTCGTTGCCAAAACGCCGACCCCGTCTGAACACGGGAAATGAAGACGAAGAAGAAGAACAGGCTAAGAAAAAGAAGAGGAGGAGGAAGAGAAGAAGGAGAAGAAATCGAAGAAGTATAGAAGAAGAAGAAGAAGAAAGAAAGACACAAAGAAGAAGACCCAGTAAGTACCTACTCTTGTTTGCAAAAAATTGTTCATGGTCTTTTGAGGGAGGGCTCAAAGGACCATGATTGGACTTAGCCTCGTGGCCCGACGCGGCCGTGGAAGGCCCTGGTTACACTATAACGCGTCCTAAGCGTCAAAACGCGGCGTTTTATGTTGACATAACTATCATGTTCACACGTAGTAAAAGAAGAAGAAAGAAAGACACAAAGAAGAAGACCCAGTAAGTACCTATTCTTGTTTGCAAAAAATTGTTCATGGTCTTTTGAGGGAGGGCTCAAAGGACCATGATTGGACTTAGCCTCGTGTCCCGACGCGGCTGTGGAAGGCCCTGGTTACACTATAACGCGTCCTAAGCGTCAAAACGCGGCGTTTTATGTTGACATAACTATCATGTTCACACGTAGTAACACAGCGAGAGGCGAAAGATTGAGATCAGTTTTTGAAATCGTGGTAAAGGAGGCGCGTGTGAAAAAGGGGCGAATGAAATTGTTGGATCGAGAACTTGGAGATTCTCACTTTTTTTTGTGACAAAGTTCGTAGATTCGTGTAAGATTAACCTGACATTTAGGGCTGTTTGTTCATTGTCCCTATAGGGCTGTTTGTTCATTGTCCCTACACGTAAACTTCAGAGGGGACTTTTGTATACCAAAGAGTGGAAGCTGTTTCGGGGTGCACTCTGCGAGTGGCATTAAGCCGACCCGAAAGGTTCATCTTTCTGAAATAGGACCAGAAAGTACCTTTACCCTCAAAGTCTTAACCAAGTTCTTTTTTTTTTAAAAAAAAAAAAGGTTTGACAGAGGGAACTTTAACTGCTATGGTCTTATCGTCCCGAAATCGAAGAGAGAAGGAAGACAGGATAGGAGAAAGCCAGCCTCTTCTTCTTCTTCTCCACTTCTCCTCCTAGTCTTTTCCCTTCACCCTTCCTCTTCTTCTACATCGTCCCGTATCCCTTCTTCCGTTTGTGAAATTTAACTAAAATGGCCTCAAAACCGACTAAAAAAAGGTCATTTATTTCGTCTCTTACCTGCTGATGTTTCTTCAGGTAGTTCTGTCTCTGGAAGGCCTTATCGCAGTACAAACACTGTCGGCCATGCCTTTTCCACAAGTTTGGCCATGCCTCGGGATGAACTAGCGGGATTCCGGAGCGAAGCGACGGAATTCAGCTAGTTCCGTATAAAGTTCAAGGTTGGTGTCTACAATCGGTACCAAGATTTGTTCTCGGAAGGCCTGGTTTTCTCCTATCCTGTCTTCGTTTTCTCTTCGCTTTCGGAACGATAAGACCCTAGCAGTTACAGTTCCCTAAATCTTCGGCAAAGTCTTTTTTTTTTTCATTGACTCACAAACAAAGTCAGCTGTAACTTTAATAATTGAGCTAAATATTGAATATTCTTAGTCTAATTCTTATTATCGAATTGTTCTCCCGAGAGAGAGATTTTCGGTGGAGATAATGGACCTGGATTTAGACAACGGGATTGACGTTACAGAGGTGTACCTACTGAACGTCACTGTAAAATGGCTAAAATCTTTAGATATATTAGCCCTTTAATGCGCAAGGTCATCGATTTTGCTCAAATTTTAGCATGTTATAGGTCTTTGGTCATAGATACCGGAATGGAAAATAAAATTTTCATTATCTCAATCTTTCAACCGAAACTCCCAATATTAGTGGAGATGTCAAAACTCCCAATATTAGTGGAGATGTCAAAACTCCCAATATTAGTGGAGATGTTCCTACCCAGTTTTATTGGCAAGTTCCCACGGGGGAGTGTCCTTGTCGTTGTTCAGTTGTTGTTGTTGTTGTTGTTGTTGCTGCTATTGTTTGTTGTTGGTCATTTTAACTACTTTGTGGTCAGACTGGCCACTTGAGAAAAAAAGGTAGGTCCCCATCTAATACACTTGGCACTAAGGCAGAAAAAAAGTAGTTACCTCAGGTAGGTATGACGTATGACTATAAAAATTGTAAAAAAAAGTACCTGTGACAGTAAAACTATTAAAAAGAAAGAAAACAGCTTATGGCGACAATAAAGCAGTATTAAAAATATTTCTCAAGACAGAAAATGAGACAAAATCAATATTGCTGATTGCTTATTTTTATTGAATTTTGTTTCTTGGACGTTGGATGCCTGATAAAAAAAAAAGAACTGAACAATAGACCATAACTATATGTATAAGTACCGATTGCCTGAGTAATAAGTTTGATAGAGGAAACTCTAACTGCTAAGCTGCTACGGTCTTATCGTCCCGAAATCGAAGAGAGAAGAAAGACAGAATAGAAGAAAGCCAGCCGTTCCGAAAACGAACATTATGCGTTCAGGATAAAATCCGCCCCGGGAGGGAATCGAACCCGGGGCCTAGCGCTTACAAGGCGGACGTACTACCAACTAAGCTAATAACTAGGCTGGCTTCCTTACAACCTTACATTGTCTAATATCCATTGTCCCAGGTCACGTTCGGAAAGTTGGGTGTCCAAATTCCAACCAGTCCGATGATTCAATAATCTTCTGACTTCTAATAACACAGTCTAATAGTTTTCCAATAATTCCATTATTCTATGATAGATAATACGTATTTCTATTTGGGTTGTCTATTATGTTTTCATTATAGGGGTGACCATTCTTTCTATTATTCGGTTTGGGTCCAATATAATACATCTTATTTGGGTGACTGGTGGTTGGGTGTTAACTTACTAACGGGGCAATGTCCCATTGAATACAATAGGGTCTGGGGGACCCGATAATTTCTATTACCTACCTATAGCAGGACAGATTTCAGGTGATGGTTTTTACTACTTGCGCACCTAAATCGTTTTAATCTTCGACTTTCTGGTTTGGGTCTAATATAATACATCTTATTTGGGTGACTGGTTGTTGGGTGTTAACTTACTAACGGGGCAATGTCCCATTTAATACAATAGGGTCTGGGGGACCCGATAATATCTATTACCTACCTATAGCAGATAGCAGGACAGATTTCAGGTGATGGTTTTTAGTCCGTCCTTCCTTTATTATTACTAATAGGTAATAAAAGGTATAGTGGACGGACTATTGTATTCGCTTCGGTGTCGGTCTGTCTGTCAGTCTGTCCCCATAGAAGGACTTATCCAAACCTGGTCGACCTATATATCAAATTAAAGGTCTTTTTACTAGGAAAACGAAAATGGTGGTGCAAATTTTGTCCAGAGAACCATAAAGCCAAAAAACCAAAAAAAAAACTGGTTTTTGCGGGATTTTTTTTCACATTTTCTCACACAAATGAGCTCTGATCTCGAAATTTGTCGCGACGACCTATGAACTCAAAGCGAGAAAACTTTTTGATTCAGGGATCATTTAAGACCCGTTTTAGCGTTACCTATGTTAAGCTACGCCGAGGAAGGCCAATAAATGGATGGGTGACATGCACACTATATTGGGAATAAAGGGAGAACGGGCTCTAGTCTTGATTTTAAATCATTACATGAAAGTAAAATTAAAAAATCAAATCAAAAGATTCTGAATGAAGTTATCTGACATTGTTTCCTAATAACTGTCTTCCTGATAACTAGCCAGGTAGGTAGGTAGCTATGTACCTACCCGTAGATAGGTTGATACCTAGGTGTTTTTAATATTATTACTTACTGTTAGTTAAGTGGTTATCATAATAATCATAACATAATAATAATAATTAAATTATTAACATTAACCACCTAAACATGTTTATTATAATCCCTATCAAAATAACGGGACACCTGAGACACCTGGAATAAAGACACCTAAACTTGGGTGGTTTCTCTTAATTTCTTGAGACAATTATCAGTGAGAATAAGAAAAAAAGCACCTCTTTTAGGGGCTTTCATACTCCAGAGGTCCTGGGTTCAATACTCTAGAAGATTGAAAGTTTTTGCCCAAAGAAAAAACCTGCCGCAGTGGGGTAGTGGCCAACCACGCTTTCCTGAGGTTAGTTTTCTTTTCATACGCGTCACAATTTGTCAGACCGTCCTTTCTTCTTCTTCCTCCTCTTCTGTAAGATAATTCTTCTTTGATTTCTCATCGTGATTGTCTTTTTTTTTTGTGATTTCACCTCCTTTTCTTTTTCTTATTGTTTTTCTATGTGAGGTAATAGAAAGTAAAACAACCTAAGTACAAACGATTAGAACACGGGCCATAAATCTGCCCAACAAGCAACGTGTTGGGTCACCAACATTATCCCAACACGATCCCATGAATCATAATATGTTAAACATGAATCAAATGTATAACATGTGTGGATAACACTATGGTCCTATGTATAACACATGTTATCCGTCTTGTACGCTGCGATAGAAACAGAGGTGTGCATCTGATGTCTAAATCTTGCGGAGACAAACAGGTGTGTAGATCCTTTATCTGGAGTTAAAATAATAAAAATAAAAAAATAGGTACCTAATATCTAGGAATCTAGGTATATTTTTTGACACCTTCCAACAGAGTGTTTCCAAACAGGGTTGTCACGGCGATTCGTGTTTTTTTTTTTTCAAAGAGGTGTGATAGAGGGAACTATAACCGCCAAGGTCTTATCGTCACAAAATCGAAGAAAGATGGGATAAGAGAAAGCCAGCCGTTCCGAGAACGAATCTTATCTGTTTAGGATAAAATCTGCCCCGGGCGGGAATCGAACCCGCGAACTAGACCGCTTACAAAAAGCAGACAAGCAGACGCCCTGCAGAGGTGTGATAGAGGGATCTGTAACTGCCAAGGTCTTATCGTCACAAAATCGAAGAAAGATGGGATAAGAGAAAGCCAGCCGTTCCGAGAACGAACCTTATCTGTTTAGGATAAAATCTGCCCCGGGCGGGAATCGAACCCGCGAACTAGACCGCTTACAAAAAGCAGACAAGCAGACGCCCTGCTCTCCAACCTAACTGTGGTGGGTGCTCCAAATTTTCAGAGTCTGGCCTTGGTTGGTGACGCGTCTGCCTTGTAAGCGCTAGGCCGCGGGTTCTATTCCCGCCCGGGGCGGATTTTATCCTGATGGGATAATGTTCGTTCTCGGGGTTGGGGAAATAATGCTGCTTCCGGCCCCCTCGGTTCTTCAATAGGGGCCGGATGAATCCCACCTGTTAACGGCCCTGCGTTCATTTTACGATGCGTCTATCGTCTCCCCTCATAGAACTTGTTACAGGTGCCCTCCACTTTGCTACAGGTGCCACTATGTTTGAAACTACAGGTGGCACACAACACCCGAATTGGTGAGGTAGAGGCGATTTACCTGAACTTGGTACTGAAGTCCAAGTTCTGCCTCGGTGGTGCAGTGGTCAAGGCTCGATTGATAAACAGGAGGGCGTGGGTTCAATTCCAGTCGAAGTATACTCGTATAGTTTGTTTACATAGAATCTTCCTCTGCAAAGACCTTTACAAATATTCAGAAAATAGCCGTTTCTATAGATATCTATTTTTGCTACACTGTATAGGTACGAGTAAAAATCACGCCACAAAGGCGCCTTTTGATTGGTTCAAAGGTTTTCGCACCACCTGTGGCATTTAGTTAGCCTAAACTAAACACACTACAAACAATCAACCGGTGAATTCGTTTGCACCGGTGGGAGGTTGAGAAACTCAACGTTCCGTTTATCATCTCAAACCACTTCATTTCCTTCTTTCTTCGACTTCGGGACGATAAGACCCTAGCAGTTACAGTTCCCTCTATCAAACCTCAAAAAAAAAAAAAAGAAAAAAAAATGTCAACTTTAAATGAAAGAACTTAAATATCCCTATTGCAGGCTGAGGTCTATAATAATTTTGTATGTTATTTGATTATGATGTCGAACAAGTACAAAAATACTACATATTGGTTATTTATTGAGGTCTGCATGCACTAGTGTAAACGATAGAACATGTTTACATTTTTACAACTAGATTTATAAAATATCACCTACAAATCTCAATTCCACCAAGCAGGTACCTACATGTGTGAATCTAGGTGCAAGGCAGTGCGCCAGGCCAAGTTCGGGGTATTATGACCCCGAGAAAGAAGGGAAAAGTTCTTGACCAAGTCAGCTTTTTCCAACTTGTTTTTCCAGTCTCCTAATTTATTCTCCTTTTCCTTCTCCTTCTTCTTTTTTTTTCATCCAGTTTTTCTTGTTCTTAGTTTTCCTCTTCTTTTCCTTTTTCTTCTTCTTCGTCTTGTTCTTCTTATTCTATCTCTCCTCCTTTATTGTTCTCTTCCTTCAAAATTTTCTTCAAGAATACTAATTAATTCTTCTTCTTCTTCTCCACTTCTCCTCCTAGTTTTTTCCCTTCACCCTTCCTCTTCTTCTACATCATCCCGTATCCCTTCTTCCGTTTGTGAAATCTAACTAAAATGGCCTCAAAACCGACTAAAAAAGGTCATTTATTTCGTCTCTTACCTGCTGATGTTTCTTCAGGTAGTTCTGTCTCTGGAAGGCCTTATCGCAGTACAAACACTGGTAGGGGGTGTTGTCCGTCACTCCCAGAGTGTACACCCCCCCTCCATCCCCCCCAGTAGGGGTGGGGGTGGGACAGGAGGAGGAGGGGGAGGTTGCCCCTCCCTCCGAGGAGAGGGCGCTTGAGAACGAGCCGTCTGTGAACAGAGAGAGAGGGGAGGGAGTGAGCGAAGCGACGGTGAAATTTTTTAACGCGGCGAATTTTTGTGCCTCAACGTGCGTCGAAACTTCGAAAGTGTCCAAACATACATAGTCGACCGCGACCGGCCGTCGATCAACGAGGTGAATTAAGGACCGCTCCACCCCGACAAGTAGACGAGGCAGTTCAGTCGACATCGATTGACGGTCGGTGGACAATGTGCTATGTGTGGACTTGTGGAGTGTGGACACACCTTTATAGAGAAAATATTTGGGTAAAAAAAAATATTGACTCCTTTACGTTAGAAGTTATGAAAAATCCAAATCTGAAGTCGAAAGTACGAAAAAGTGTCTTAAAAAGACCTTAGCTAAGGTCTTATCGACCTTCCCCAAAGCAAAGAGAGACACACATGATAACAGACAGTCAACCGTTAAAAAAAAAAAAAAAAAAAAAAAAAAAAACCAAACAATTCAGGATAAAATCCGCCCCGGGGTGGAAATTAAACCCACGACCTAACGGCGCTCGTAAGAAAGACACTCTAATACCCACCGAGAACCTGCGATTCTACATAAAATAAGTACGATTATTTTAGTTATCAGCACCACACGTAGGTATAGTCATAGTAAAGATGTCGCATTTTAATTGGTGCGTAGGTGAAGGATATATCTAAGGATACAACAGGTCCTTAAGGAAGCTCCCAATCATAACAATAACTCCTTAACTAGCACAACACTAGAAGTTGCTAAAAATTAAGCAAATAGCTCCACCACAGGTCTCACTAAACACAGAAATGAACTTAAATTAGTCCAGGCAATCATTACTCAAATCCGGATAACACCTACACCGAGTGACACTTCATCAGGATAGAGTGGGTGACCCGAAACGTGCCACTGTTGACTGTACTAATTCCTGTGTGCTAAAATGTACAGGGTGTTTATAAAGTCTCTCCCAAGGGTGGGTTTCTCGGGAATGGCGTGGAATATCGAAAAACTCCGAAACTTTTTGTGGAATTTTTGGGGGATTCAGACATATAGATAGGAAATTCTGGGCTCTGTGTTAGTTTGACTCTGCCGGGAATCAAACCCAGGACCTCCGATGAGTAATACCGTTACAAACGTAGCTCTTCATATTCTTGAGAGCTCATTACGACCGAGGCGATGGTGGTCAGTACACCAATTACTAATTAGACCTTTTTTGTCAGCCTAGTAAGCTTGGAGAGTAGCGTGTCTCCCTTGTAACCGATAGGCCACGGGTTTGATTCCCGCCCGGGGTTGATTTTATCCTGAACAAATAGGGCTCGTTCTTGGAACGAACTGGCATTTCTCCTGTTATGTCTTTCTTTGCTTTGGTTTTCAGCGACGAGTGTCCTTTTCCAGGATAGAGTAGGTAAGTCAGAGGTAAGTAGTTGCTAGGTAAGGTCCTATTTTTCTAGGAGTTTTTTTGTGATTTCCCTAGAAATTTTTGGTGCTCCCCGCATTATTTTTGGATGAAGCATTGTGCCATCCTCGTAATTACGGCGCGCACTGGCGCAGCGTGTTAATTCAGAAAGCACGGTGCACAGAGGAAGCACATAGTCTTAACGCCAACTCTTATCCTGTTTTGATGCACGGGACCCCAATTATCAATCAGCACAGGAGATATGACTAAATAATATGACTACATGGGATACCTACGTCCAATTATGACGAGGCTCTTGCGGGATATTTGGCCCACGTTATGTAAAAAAACTTCCCATGGAGTGCGGTAGAGCTCAAATTTTCGATGGCCAGTTTTTACCAACCTTGGTGGTGTAGTGGTTAGCGCAGTGGATCCAAAGATCTGGAGGTTGGTGGTTCGAGTCCAAGTCAAGTCATGAAATTTAGCGTAGTGTATTAAGCGGGGAACGACATGATAAGGAAAGGTTTTTGGTTACATAGGTGCTGCGGTTGGCGGTCTTTTGACCGGTTAGAGATATCGAAAAAGATAATCTTGACCCTTTATTTTTTCTCATTACAGTTCACTGTACTTTGATCAATTTTGACAGTTTTCGACCGTTTTTTGGGGGGATTTTAGCTGTAGTGACGCGATATTCAAAGTTAGAGTTATCTAGGCGCACGGCAGTGCGCCAGGCCAAGTTCCGGCCTGAGCACGCCAGTGTGTATATTACACGAAACATTTCGACGCATTTTTACCCCTATCATAACTCCGTCAATTTTCAATGTAATCTCACGTTTGGACCATATGATAACCTATACTTCCTTATTATACCTGCGAAATTCCTTATTAGGACATCGGGAAGTGCCTCATAATTTTGATGAGTGAATCAGTGAGTCAGTCGTAAAATAAGCGATTTTCAAACCTTTTATTTTCATGTTAATACTTAATAGGTACCGTATTTAGGTTGAATTGAATTGAATTGATTTATTATTACCTACTTATTACTTGGCACCTTCTGTGTAGGTACAATAAAAGCTGAAATCCAAAATCTTGAGTCGCTTTTATTGAACGTAAGTGATGTATTTCTGATGGTCCTCAATTGAAGATAGGTACCAGATAGGTATACCAATATAGATAGAATAATATATCTAGATAGATACCTAGGTTGTATCTAAGATTCTAGCTGGAATTGGTCTGGGTTGAATTATTGCGAATCAGCAGCAAGAAGCCAATTGCTGGAATTGTAGACAGGGTGGTCCTGAGATAGAATGAAACTGAAAAATAAAGTGTTTTCTAATTTTGGGAAACTTTCGGAACCAATTGCGAGCTATCTTTGATTTCCTATGTTTTTAGTAATGAATTGTTTATTCTGCCAGAATGAGACTGAAAAGTCGTCTTACTCCCGCACCCCACAGTCTAAACAAGGTCTTATGTATTTCATAGCGCACACAGGTGATTTTTTACTCTTTGGGAGTAATGGCACCACCACACTTGCTGCCATGGGCCGATTATGTATTTTCAAGGTGCAGACGCTACTTTAGTTTCCAAATAACTACACAGTCAAAGGTGCTAAACACAAAATCATCTATTCAAAATTTAGAACTCAGTTCGTTCGTTGGACCAACTTGACCAGTGACTACCTGATTACTTCACTACAACACTCAGGTTAAGCAACGCCGAGCTCGATTCCACCCGGTATATAGCCGCTGTACGTGACATCCAGGCAAATTACGTTCGGATTCTCTTCTAACAAAAAGCGTTGAATCATCCGCAAAGATGGTTGCCTTTGCGTGGGAAGGTAAGTTTGAGGGTAGGTCGTTTATGTAAAGTAAGAAGATCAACGGACCTAAAATTGAACCAGTTGGAATCCCCGTGTTAATTAGGCGCGGATCTGAAAGATTTTCTCCCAGCTTTACTACTTGTGATCTCTTTGCTAGGTAGTTTTTGATCAGTTTAATGCTGACTTCTCGGAACTTATAATGTTTAAGTTTGTCTAATAGAATGGTGTGATTTAGACACAGACAGGGCAAAACCCTTAGTGCCAATACATTCACCCTTTGGGTTGGATGGCAAAGATTGCCTAAGGCAATAATCCCGCCTTTTGTTAAATTTGTACTTTATGTATATTGTATGAATTTTTAACAATAAAGAGTTTATTATTAAAAGCCTTGTTGTGAAAGTGGTAGCAGAGATAGCACGTTGAAGTTAATCCCAGTAGAAAAAAATCTGGTGTAAACATCACACGACTTTCCTTATCCTATTGAATGATGCGAATTTGAGTGTTCTTTTACCCTAACTTTTACAATATCTCTAACCGTTTTGTCGCTATAGCTGAAAACCGCCAAAATCGGTCCAAAAGCGGTCAAAATACCGCCAACCGCAGCAACCATCTCAACCAAACATTTTGTGTTGCATCCTTGTCACATTTTCGAACTACATACTCAATTTCAAGTCTCTAGCTTATACCGTTCCCGAGATATTGTTAAATTACACCGAAAACCGCCAAAA
>NW_007378165.1:142959-143153 GCF_000475195.1 Diaphorina citri
TGCAGTTTCTTTGTGTTATTATGTCACAACTTTGGTGCTCACTGCAGCATTGTAGTATTTTCCCAATATCTCAAAATCCTAATAATTCAATGTGTACCTAGCATGCTGGCACCGGACGCTATGCGCATTTATATGTCATAGCTACTCATTTTCCTCACGAGGCTGAGTGGGCCCCGCAACAGCCAGTCACGGAA
>NW_007378165.1:143303-146079 GCF_000475195.1 Diaphorina citri
ATGGGAGCTGACCTATAGGATAAGGAAAGTAAAAAAGTTCCCAGTAGTTCACTGAAGTTAAGCAACGCTGTACGTGGTCGCTATCGAAGTCTGTCTCAGCGTCGTGTATCGCGAGACGACATTTGTGCAAATCTAAAATCATTTCGGTAACTTGGTAATTTATTTATTGTTCCATAATAGGTACAAATACAATTACTTAGAACATTAAAACATATAAATAAAAAGTTCCTTCACTTGATCTCACTTGAAAGTTTCTTTCCCAAGTGGAACAATAAGACAAAAAACTTGAAACACACTTCGTTCTGTGATAGAGAAAAGGTATTAGAACCAGATATAGAAGAAGAATCAGAAGATCAGAACCCCTAACCCCAATCCTCACCCTTACAGAGATGAGAAGTTACGATCCATTGAACCATGACATAATATTGAGGTTTGGTGGATGTGTCAGATTCACCATCACCAGAAATCGATTAAGATCATTCCTAAAAAGAAAAAGAAGGAAAAAAACTTAGGTAGGAATATGGAAATGACAGAAAAAGCAAATGAGAAAAGGAGGCTGTGACTAATGCTGAGCTTCACCTGATTGAATATTTTTCCTCCAAAAAAGCTGGTTTCGTAGCAATGAAACGACTGATACTTACATTAGACTCGTGTGGTCTGTGTCAGAAATTCACACAAGAAAGAGTATCTACTTACTAGCATTTCCCTCTTCATTTCATTCAATCTTGGGAAAACGGTAGCTCTTCTAGATTTTTTTTCTTCTTTTTTTTTCTAATAAGTCGAAATTGAAGAAAGAAGGATATATCGATAAATGGTATTGTTCCAAACTGTTTGGTAGAAAGAGCCGCTCCTTGTTTTTGTGGTAAAACTTATTAGCGGTTTGAATTCATGCGGTTTCGTAGCAATGAAACGACTGATACTTACATTAGACTCGTGTGGTCTGTGTCAGAAACTCACACAAGAAAGAGTATCTACTTACTAGCATTTCCCCCCTTCATTTCATTCAATCTTGGGAAAATGGTAGCTCTTCTAGATTTTTTTTTTTCTTCTTTTTTTTCTAATAAGTCGAAATTGAAGAGAGAAGGAGATATCGATAAATGGTATTGTTCCAAACTGTTTGGTAGAAAGAGCCGCTCCTTGTTTTTGTGGTAAAACTTATTAGCGGTTTGAATTCAACCTTTTTGTTGAATTGCTTCATGACGAGGCAACATTTTGGGTTAACTTTTTATAAGTTGATTTAAAAGTAGATAGGTGTTCAAAAGAAATCAGTAGTCCTAAATTACATCAAGGTGCAATAGGGAACGTCCACGCAAAATCTTTGAAAAATCACAAAATTAAATTTTATCCGATCGACTTTTTTTCTATATGGGATGAAAGAAAACTATTTTATTGGTCTTCTCCAATAATTTTTTATCGATTTTGATAATTATTTTCAGCGGAACGGCTGGGTTTCTCCTATCCTGTTATCCTTCTCCCGATTTCAAGACGATGGGGGCACGATTGGTCCAGTGGTAACGCGCTTGCTTGCCATGCAGAAGGTCCCGGGTTCGAATCCCACCATCGACAATGCTAGATTTGACCAAAATAGAACCCCCACTTTAGAAGTTATGAAAAACAACTTGATTCAGGATTCACATATTCAGGATAATGATCAAATTGAGTTGTAGGTTACGAGTATCACTTGTCCCCTGTCGGATAATGATCAAATTTTGACTCGAGTCACTTTTCCCCGGTCGGTGCTACAAAAAGAAGGTGGGTATCACTCTAGCCGATACCGTTGACCTGAGAACCAGATAGGTACCTAGGTACCAATATAGGTACATTATAGGTACCTAGGTACCAATATAGGTACTGCTACCGGTCCTTAGTTCAAGATCTAGGTACATTATAGGTATCTACTTCTGGTACTTACTTAGTTCAAGATAGGTACAATCTACAATTCTACATTGATGTTCAATAAAAGCGACTCGAGTGCTACCGGTCCTTAGTTCAAGATCTAGGTACATTATTATAGGTATCTACTTCTGGTACTTACTTAGTTCAAGATAGGTACAATCTACAATTCTACATTGATGTTCAATAAAAGCGACTCGAGATTTTCATTTTAAAGAATGTCCTGGATTTCAGCTGTTATTCTACCATAGAAGAGCCCAAGTAGCATCAAATAAAAGACAATAAAATTTAGCCAGCCTAGTTAGCTTAGTTGGTAGTGCGTCTGCCTTGTAAGCGCTAGGCCGCGGGTTCGATTCCCGCCTTCCTTTTTTGGTTGGCATCTTAGTGAAATTTTGCTATTTCTTGATGAAAAAATTGCAAGAAATAAAGAGTCTGTTTCTGTGGGTAGGTAAACACCATGGAATATGCTTTGGGAGTCAGGGTCAAGTCGAAAATTCGGTGAATTCGGGTTTGGGCAAACGATGAGGTTCAATCAAAATTTCTCTCGTCCTAAAAGTACTTTATGATGGGTTCTTCACCCAACACCCATCCAATTTAGAAACCCCTGAACGAAAACCCATCATTGTACAAAAATAATAAGAGCACACTCCAAACACACACACTCGCTGTGAATATGTCATCTCTCTTGAACCATGACTATAAACTAGACAATGGCAAGGAACGACAATAAACACAACCAGAAGTTCAAACATTACAGTAGCAGAAACTATAGTCAGATGAAAAACACATAAAGGACAGTCCTAACGCTCAGGGGTTCCCAATCTGTGGTACGCGAAGAGATTTCAAAACCCCTTTCTTATGATTTGTCTCGTAAATGCGAAAA
>NW_007378166.1:0-5378 GCF_000475195.1 Diaphorina citri
TACTCACTTACTATTCAGAACCACATTTGTTCCACCACACCCCTTTCCCGTTTGAAAGATAATGGCCCCGGTAAAAAAAGGTAATTTACGAGTGCAGTTTGTGTGCTTCTCTGACGCAGTTAGAGTCATAAGAGTTATTATCTCTACCATGTACATTGTACAAGTACATGGAACTACATGAGTGAAATACATAGAAGTATTGTTGATAGACTTGAAAAACAAAGACCTTTTACGTAAATAAATAGGTCTGTAGGTAGAGTGTACTTTGGTTTTTCTTGTAGCAACAAAATAGGTAGTATTCATCTTGAGCTTAATTTATGATTTTCAATTTGACTTACTTTCTTGTGTCAGTATGGATCCGCTTTCATCTTCATCATCATAGTCATCAGGGAACAGAGCTGTCTCTTTGTCATCTTCTGCAACGTAATCCGTATGGGCCACTCGATGATGTCTTGATCTCTGAAAGCAGAAAAAATTTACAATGTTACAACACTTCTTGAGAAAAACTCTTTTATAAGGTATCAAACACGGCCTCTAGTAATGGCTGTTCCCAAGCGAAGGCAAATTAAAAATGGTGACATTTTTTGTTTGCTGCTAAGTTGGCAAAAAGTATATCTGTTCATTATAACTACGTACCTAACTCGATCTGTAGCAATAGTTCCGAAGGTAGGTAAATTAAAAGTGGTAAAATCCGTTTGTTGCAGAAGTGGTAAAAAGTAAAGCAGGCATCTCCACTATTTGTATCTACGTAGCACAAGGAGAGGAAGAGAGATAGAGGGAAGGAAAGGGAGAGAGAGAGACTGGCATTATGAGGAGGGATATATTATGAGCTATAAGAATTGAGCTCTATACTGCTTATCTGAGACTTACACTCAAGTAACTTACTGCCGCCTAGAGGAATATTAATGTGGCTATGGTGAGAGAGAGAGAGAGAGGGCAGAGAAAGTAGACAGAATATGTGTAAGAAGAAAAGAGAGAAAAAATGGGATAGAAATAGAGGAAAGAAAGAGAGGGGGGAAGTCTGGGTTTTATTTCAAAATAAGAACCTCTTTTTTCGTCAGTGAACTTTAAAATCGATTGTGAA
The DNA here is from genome assembly GCF_000475195.1 of Diaphorina citri. Classification (NCBI taxonomy): domain Eukaryota; kingdom Metazoa; phylum Arthropoda; class Insecta; order Hemiptera; family Psyllidae; genus Diaphorina; species Diaphorina citri. Next base: position 1,085 of record NW_007378166.1, read on the forward strand.
TGGTTGAAAGATGCAAATTTTTGTTCATTCTGGACGCCGCAGTACATTTACACTTCCGGTGCTGTTTTGGCTTCTAAATGAGAGAGAGAGAGAAAGGAAAAAGAGAGGAGAGATTGAGGGTGGGATAGAAAGGGAGAGGAGAGAAAGGAAGAGAACGTGAGGGAGAGGAATAGAGAGGGAGAAAGGGAAAGAACGAGAGAAACGTTAGGACACACACAAGATGAGATCTTTTTAGAGGAAAGAAAGCGTTTGTAGGAAAGAAAATGCCCATTAAAAGAGAAGGAAAAAGAAAAATGAAAAACCTGGATGTTTCGTGATTTCCGCTTTACCTTTTTTTCCCTTTCCTACCCTTTTAACGATTTCATTTTCTAATTCATTTTGAAATATCTCTCTGTGTCTTTTATTTTGTGTTCAAATTATTTAACTGCTTCATTATCAGCACAAGTTACTCACTTACTATTCAGAACCACATTTGTTCCACCACACCCCTTTCCCGTTTGAAAGATAATGGCCCCGGTAAAAAAGGTAATTTACGAGTGCAGTTTGTGTGCTTCTCTGACGCAGTTAGAGTCATAAGAGTTATTATCTCTACCATGTAGGTACGTTATAGAGACTGGTATTATGAGGAGGGATATATTATGAGCTATAAGAATTGAGCTCTATACCTACTGCTTATCTGAGACTTACACTCAAGTAACTTACTGCCGCCTAAAGGAATATTAATGTGGCTATGGTGAGAGAGAGAGAGAGAGAGAGAGAGAGAGGGCAGAATATGTGTAAGAGGAAAAGAGAGAAAAAATGGGATAGAAATATTAGAGGAAAGAAAGAGAGGGAGAAGTCTGGGTTTTATTTCAAAATAAGAACCTCTTTTTTCGTCAGTGAACTTTGAAATCGTTTGTGAATGGTTGAAAGATGCAAATTTTTGTTCATTTTGGACGCCGCAGTACATTTACACTTCCGGTGCTGTTTTGGTTTCTAAATGAGAGAGAGAGAAAGGAAAAAGAGAGGAGAGATTGAGGGTGGGATAGAAAGGGAGAGGAGAGAAAGGAAGAGAACGAGGGGGAGAGGAATAGAGAGGGAGAAAGGGAAAGAACGAGAGAAACGTTAGGACACACACAAGATGAGATCTTTTTTGGCCCAAGGGGAGGGAAGATTGGAAGAATACAGTAAGATAGAGATGCTGCGTTGCTCATTTTACGTGACACAAAGATAACCCTTAACGTGGAAAAGAGTTTTATCCCACGTACTCGTACCTATCTTCTCAGTAAAGTCGAGTAGAGAGGATCCTCATAGAAAACATACTTACATTAGGCATATGCTAAGTCTCCTATCTGATAACATAAACAAATTTTCTAAATCTGAAAACTTTATGAAAAAGAAAAAAAAAAAAAAGTTTTGCTCAATTTTTCTTCTTTCAACTTTTCTTCCAGTTAAATTTACGTCTATTAAAAAAGCAACTTTTGTGGAAAGCTTACATTAGGCATATGCTAGTCTCCTATCTGATAACATAAACAATTTTTCTAAATCTGAAAACTTTATGAAAAAGAAAAAAAAAGTTTTGCTCAATTTTTCTTCTTTCAACTTTTCTTCCAGTTAAATTTACGTCTATTAAAAAAGCAACTTTTGTGGAAAAATAAACTTTCTGTATGAGTAAAACTCTTGCTCTTTTTTTCTTTGGGTAAAATATTTTCTTTTCAACCAGGTTAGGTACATTATGAATATTTTCTTATTAAAAATTTTACCAAAAAAACATACAAATTTGATGAAACAAAAACAAAGAAGACTTGAGGCTTTGATAAATTTTGTGCAAATTTGAGTTCTATATTAATCACCCTCCTCCATCCCTCGTGTTGTCAACCTTTTACAACCCCCGTACACCTCTCTTCCACTTCTGGCCGCTTTTATGAGCGTTCCAAAAAACTTTGTCCAAATAGCTTTTGTTTATTATTTATGAGAGACTTTCCCTCAACTCATTTTAATGTCGGATTTCAGCACTTTTTGGGTCGGGTTCATTATGAATTTTTGATTTTATATAATTTACTGCCAGTGAAACATAATCACAGTGTTTCTCATGGAAGAGGGAGAGAAGTAAGACTGACACAGCTGGTTCAAAAACTGGCCAAGTGTCAGGCCAGTGAAACATAATCACAGTGTTTCTCATGGAAGAGGGAGAGAAGTAAGACTGACACAGCTGGTTCAAAAACTGGCCAAGTGTCAGGCCAGTGAAACATAATCACAGTGTTTCTCATGGAAGAGGGAGAGAAGTAAGACTGACACAGCTGGTTCAAAAACTGGCCAAGTGTCAGGCCAGTGAAACATAATCACAGTGTTTCTCATGGAAGAGGGAGAGAAGTAAGACTGACACAGCTGGTTCAAAAACTGGCCAAGTGTCAGGCCAGTGAAACATAATCACAGTGTTTCTCATGGAAGAGGGAGAGAAGTAAGACTGACACAGCTGGTTCAAAAACTGGCCAAGTGTCAGGCCAGTGAAACATAATCACAGTGTTTCTCATGGAAGAGGGAGAGAAGTAAGACTGACACAGCTGGTTCAAAAACTGGCCAAGTGTCAGGCCAGTGAAACATAATCACAGTGTTTCTCATGGAAGAGGGAGAGAAGTAAGACTGACACAGCTGGTTCAAAAACTGGCCAAGTGTCAGGCCAGTGAAACATAATCACAGTGTTTCTCATGGAAGAGGGAGAGAAGTAAGACTGACACAGCTGGTTCAAAAACTGGCCAAGTGTCAGGCCAGTGAAACATAATCACAGTGTTTCTCATGGAAGAGGGAGAGAAGTAAGACTGACACAGCTGGTTCAAAAACTGGCCAAGTGTCAGGCCAGTGAAACATAATCACAGTGTTTCTCATGGAAGAGGGAGAGAAGTAAGACTGACACAGCTGGTTCAAAAACTGGCCAAGTGTCAGGCCAGTGAAACATAATCACAGTGTTTCTCATGGAAGAGGGAGAGAAGTGAGGCCTGGGCCTTGGGACAACTCAGTGATCAGACTTGGCCTTAATGTATGATATCACTACATTCATGGGCCGACTTTTTGAGGAGGATGAGGTCAGGAACTTGGCCTTATTTTTACAGGGAATGTTTTTGGTGGGTAAGGATATAACAAGGAGCTGAAGATGTGTTCAAGATTGCGTTCATGAATGGAGGAGGCAATAAATGTGATTGCAATCTGTACAAAGGTACACTCCAGGGAAAGTAATAGTTTGTCTTGGGTGAAATTAGGGTAAGTGTACCATTTATTCGCCCACCTATAAAACGTACCATTTATTGGCCCACATTTATTTTTCTAATTTTTGTTTTTATGACTACAATTTTGAAATACCACTGTTTCGATAGCAGTCTTTAAGCCCTTTCTTTTTATTCATGGAAGCAAGGAAAAAGACAATTATTGTGCACAACAGGAATGTATTCTATTCCTGTGAGGTTACTACCTACTATTTCTATGAATTTATTTTATTCATTCTCAGTAGCTTCCTTTTAGGCTCTTTCCACTATCTGGCGTCTTGGCAAATGTCGGAAGACCCAGTACTTAAGTCGGACATCTTTTTTTTTCATTTTAGTACGCAACTAGAAGGTTAAAATTGAAATAGTAATAATAGTAGGTATGCAAGTTACCTACAGCCATTATGTTAGCGTCCGGGGTGCAGCTCAAGGGTTCATTAATGCTAGCTTTTAATAATAATATAAGCTGAACAAATTTTATTTATTATTCCCCTTGATTCTTTTCTTGTTTAAAATTAGGAACTTGGAACTTCGGAAGCAAGCGAAAGAGAGAAAGAGGAGGAGGAGGAGGAGGAGGGGGAGAGAGTAAATAACTTGGCGAAACAGTAGAATGAGATAATAAAGAACAAACATGGGGATAGGAAGGTGGAATAGGAATAGAGAGATGTAGGAGGGAGAGAGAGAGTAAATAACTTGGCGAAACAGTAGAATGAGATAATAAAGAACAAACATGGGGATAGGAAGGTGGAATAGGAATAGAGAGATGGCGCGGGATACTTTGAGTGAAGAGGGTTGGGAAGCTCTAATGGTGAATGGGGGGCAAGGGATTCATATTGAATAAAAGAAAATGAGATGGGATTATTTTCATATTTTCCGTTCTTTCGTCTGACTTTTACATTAGGAAAAAAGTGGGATGAAGAAAAAAAATGGGAAGTAAAAAAAATTGAAAATTAGTTTTTAAGATCTAAAATTACATTCGTTTTCTTTTTCCACCGTCCTCAGCGTTATCTGTTTCATCACATTGAAATTTATTTCGCTTGGTTTCTGGTAGGTATATC
>NW_007378166.1:5619-9681 GCF_000475195.1 Diaphorina citri
TTTTGGTATAAAGGATGGGTTAACCCCTACTCTTTCTATATCAATTGGCACCCAAACGGGGGCAACCTTTTTTCTTCCTTCTATATCAATTGGCAACCCTACTCCTTCTATATCAACACTTTGTGATAGAGAGTTATCACTTTGTTTGGAATTTAGGAAAAATATTGCCATTTCTGTCGTGAAAACCAGCAGGTGTCTTCAGAGGAAGATTTTGTGATTTTCAAGGTAAGTTTTGATGTATTTCCGTAAATATTTTTACTGTCGCAAAAAATATGGTCCTATTTCTTGTTCTTTCATAAATAAGACAACGCAAACAGATTTACTTCAATTATTATAGCAAGTTAGCAAAACGCCAATTTGTTTGTGTATCACATATGATACATCATGCACTGAGAGTCATGCAAATCAGACATCAGAGATATTAAACTTGTGCTTTTCATTGGTCCGTGTGTGTGTCTGTCTGTCTGTAAACAAAATATCTCGAGAACGGTAAGAGCTAGAGACTTGAAATTTGGTATGCAGTTGTCAAATGTGACAAGGATGCGACACAAAACTTTTGGTTAAGATAGGTGCTGCGGTTGGCGGTATTTTGACCGCTTTTTGGCGGTTTTTGGTGTAATTTATTATTATCTCGGGAACAATAAGAGCTAGAGACTTGAAATTTGGTATGTAGTCCACAAAAGTGACAAGGATGTAACTCAAAACCATAGGTGCTGCGGTTGGCGGTATTTAGGCCGATTTTTGGCGGTTTTCCACCGCTTTTGGCGTTTTTCCTTTAGGGAACTTACTGCATGGTGTAACATATATGACACACTAAGGTTTTACCGGTATATCTCGGTTAAAAAAAAAGATAAAAAAAAATTAAAAAGAATGGGTATCTTAGAATTCTCTAAGGCAACACATATATTTTTTTCGGCAAAAAAGAAAAAATCATGCACTTAAGGGTTAACCACCACAAGATAAAACGTTCATGCAGGTAAGTACTTTACAAAGGAAAATATTTTATGATAAGGCTACCTACTACTACGGTTAAATGTGTGATCAATGGTTAAAACGTAGGGAAAGTTATGTTGAAAGTTTCCGTCCATTTTGATTCCCCAAAAGCTCAAAACGATGGCTATTTTATGAGCACTACTCATATTTTCTAGTTCCTAGTTCCTAGTTCTTAGTCTATGTATGTCCTGAACTGCACAAACATAAATAATTTATTTATACTCAGCTTCCATTAACCTCAAACCTATGGTACTATTTCCGATTCAGAAAAGGTACCTACATTTTCGAGTATGTTTCAACATGTAGGTATACTTGCACACCGGAATATTGAATAGGTATTGAATATTTCCAAACATAAATGGGATGTTGGCATTGGTGGTGAGTTTTCGTTTTGAGAAAACTACCTCAACGTTGAGTTTGGAGAAAATTGATTACACCGAAAGTACTCCATTTACCTTTAAATAGCTTGCAATACCACAGTCTGCTCTGTCTGCTTCTCCAAGGATTTTTAAATAATCCCACAGCGCGAGTGTGGGTGTTTGCGAGTTTCCCCTGAGTTTACACGAGGGATATTAAATAAGAAGGGAAACGCTCCAATGTAATTAAAACAATGAACAGGACGAGCGGGTTTTAATGGTGGCAATGGAAATTGTTAAATGGAAATGAATCTGAGCGCACGGCAGTGCGCCAGGCCAAGTTCCAGCAAGCACGCCTGTGTATCTTTACACGAACCGATTCGGCAGGTTTTTCTCAGAAGTTCATAAGAGCGAAATAGGTAGGTAGGTAGAGAGAGAGAGGAAGGGGGGTAGAGAGAGAGAGGGGGGGGAGAGAGAGAGGGAGGGAGGAGAGAGAGTCTGACGCGATTCATCTTTTGAATAACAAGATGAAATTCACTTGATGTTTTCCATTTCCACTTTTCGCCGTACCCCTTCTCTCCTATTCTTCTCCTCTCTTCCTTCCCTTCTCCACTTCCTCCTCCTCCACTCTTTCTTCCCATTCCACTATTTCTCCTTCATTTTGTCTTTCTCTTCCTCATTCCGAGCATCAATACCCGCATAAACTACTTAGAAGAAAAGACAGCAACTGTATACGAAGATTTCATTGAATAAGGATATAACAAGGAGCTGAAGATGTGTTCAAGATTGCGTTCATGAATGGAGGAGACAATAATTGTGATTGCAATCTGTACAAAGGTACACTCCAGGGAAAGTAATGGTTTGTCTTGGGTGAAATTAAACGTATCGTTATTGTAATGAGGTTCATGAAAATGACCATGGAAATCGAAATTAGTCCAAATTCGAAAACAGTCTTGGCGACGATATTTATAAAATGAGGGTCCTTGTAACTTTGGACTCTAGTTAGGTATCTATCTAACCTTACGTGTCAATGGTTCTTAGAGGTTTCCAATTGTATTTTTATAAAGCTTTCTAGCACACAAAGTAACCAGCCAAGTAGTATTGAACACAATGTCTGTCCTTGTAACTTTGTACTCTAGTTAGGTATCTATCTAACCTTACGTGCCAATGGTTCTTAGAGGTTTCCAATTGTATTTTTATAAAGCTTTCTAGCACACAAAGTAACCAGCCAAGTAGTATTGAACACAATGTCTACGTATCCTTATTGAAATAAGGTTCATGAAAATGACCATGGAAATCGAAATTAGTCCAAATTCTAAAGCAGTCTTGGCGACGATATTTATAAAATGAGGTCCTTGTAACTTTGAACTCTAGTTAGGTGTCTATCTAACCTTACGTGTCAATGGTTCTTAGAGGTTTCCAATTGTATTTTTATAAAGCTTTCTAGTACACAAAGTAACCAGCCAAGTAGTATTGAACACAATGTCTGCATGAGAAAGCTGAGTATCATACAGACACACTGCCAAAGTTTATTTTCGACTGTATTTCCGCTCGCTTTCTGCTTTGACAAGATAAAAATAATCCTTGAGCTGCGAAAGGGATAAAAGATCCTTCAGCTGCGAAAGGCTGGGACACAGGAGTAGGTGTGGGAAGATTACGTCGACCCTCCTTTTCCCTGTAAGTCATTAGTTATATCTGACTTTTAATAAAATAGGGAAAGTTAAGTTGAAAGTTTCCGTCCATTTTGATTCCCCAAAAGCTCAAGACGATGGCTATTTTATGAGCACTACTCAATACTCATATTTTCTAGTTTCTAGTCTATGTATGTCCTGAACTGCACAAACATAAATTATTTATTTATACTCAGCTTCCATTAACCTCAAACCTATGGTACTATTTCCGATTCAGAAAAGGTACCTACATTTTCGAGTATGTTTCACCATGTTTCGAATATGTTTCAGAAAAGGTACCTATACAGACCGGAATATTGAATATTCAATAGGTATTGAATATTTCCAAACATAAATGGGATTTTGGCATTGGTGGTGAGTTTCATTTTGAGAAAACTACCTCAACGTCGAGTTAGGAGAAAATTGATTACACCGAAAGTACTCCTTTGAATAGCTTGCAATACCACAGTCTGCTCAGTCTGCTTCTCCAAGGATTTTTAAATAATCCCACAGCGCGAGTGTGGGTGTTTGCGAGTTTCCCCTGAGTTTACACGAGGGATATTAAATAAGAAGGGAAACGCTCCAATGTAATTAAAACAATGAACAGGACGAGCGGGTTTTAATGGTGGCAATGGAAATTGTTAAATGGAATTGAATAAGGATATAACAAGGAGCTGAAGATGTGTTCAAGATTGCGTTCATGAATGGAGGAGACAATAATTGTGATTGCAATCTGTACAAAGGTACACTCCAGGGAAAGTAATAGTTTGTCTTGGGTGAAATTAGGGTAAGTGTACCATTTATTCGCCCACCTATAAAACGTACCATTTATTGGCCCACATTTATTTTTCTAATTTTTGTTTTTATGACTACAATTTTGAAATACCACTGTTTCGATAGCAGTCTTTAAGCCCTTTCTTTTGATGAAATTGGATCTTGAAAAAGTTCGTCCAGTTCAGACTTATGTGGCGTAGACCCACAGGTGGGCCAATAAATGGTACGTTTTTTAGGTGGGCGAATAAATGGTACACTTACCCTATTTT